>NC_045160.1:12709120-12886620 GCF_900700415.2 Clupea harengus | reverse complement strand
CAATGATCTGTGAGATACGCGTGTGACATAATAAAAGTCCAAAAATGGCGCACAACCAAAGGGATGAGTCAAGAAGAATTGTTATTTGCATGTATGCACTCACAGGATATTAATTAGGTTGCATTCTAAATTTGTAATAAAGTTTTATAAAGAACATACAGGCTAAAAAGATATATTTGATTATAAGACGACTTCTCACCATTAAGGCCTCAATTAATGATGGGCTACTGGATTATTTTATTCCCTATCTGTGTGGTGTTAAGTGCAGTTACACGGACGGCCAAATTAGTAACAGAGTGGTCAATGTTGTGCTGTCAAACTGTGTAGAGATTAGATGAGATGTGCCTGCCAGACGTTGAAAATCAAAATGCAGGTTATATTTTAAAGAAGGAAGTGGCAAAACACCTTCCTCAAAACAACGCCTATCTTTTTGATCAAACACATCCAAATGAGGTGTCGGTCTGCCCTCGAAGACACTTAGGTCTGTGCGCATGTTTTGAAATTACCAAATGAATGTGCCCTAGTAATCAAAATAGCTTCACGCGATGCCTGTCTTTATTAGGCGTAAGAACCCAGTGGTGTGCATCCATTAAATTAGCACCCTATAAGGTGCTTACCACCAGTTTCAACTACAATGTCTATTCCCATCATAAAGTGTAGTCTTAGCATGTAAAGCCCTGTTTCGAAAAATAATAACTACATAAATAGGTCTGTCAACACTACTCTATGACAAAGTTTAAACCTAATCAACCTTTAAATGTGTTATGTAAATATGAGTGACTCTGATGCCCACCAGTTCAGTGAGATGTCGGAGTTGGCCCAGTTCCTCGGGCAGGGACACTAGTTTGTTGTTGCAGGCGATCAGGACCTTCAGCGGCAGGTTGCACACTGGAGCGGGTAACGTGGACAACTGGTTCCGACTGGATAGGGGAAGCGGAAAGATAGATTGATATATAGTGGAGAGAGAGAGAGAGAGAGAGAGAGAGAGAGAGAGAGAGATGGTGGTGTAGATACATAGTTGTGGGTGGATTAGGCACTTCAATCCTCCTAAGTGACTTGTGCTGGGCCAACCATGTGGATCGTTCAGTTGCACCATTCTTGAAAGGGGAACTAAAACTGATAAACAGGTTCAGATGGCGCAGGACATGGGTGGGGAAAAAACACAACAGGACTTTATATGTCCTGTGAACCTGTGACGTATGTGTTACGCCATGTCAACCTGAGCAAGGTGCTGACAACATAAATGCCATGGGTTTGACTCTCTGGGAAAAAATATACACCTTAGTTGTACTGTGAGTGGATTGGGAAATAAAAAGCACTCCATGTATAGACTTGCATGCGTTTGTCTCCTTCACAGTGCAGATTACCTGATGTTTAGGTAGGTGAGGGCCTGCAGGTTGACCAGGCTGTCAGGCAGAGAGCGTAGGCAGTTCTGATACAGGTTCAGATTCTCCAGAGACACAAACATACACACCTCCACAGGTAACTCAGGCAGCCTATTCCGAGACAGATCTAGAGACAGATAGAAGTAGAGGGAGCGAGAGAGAGCGAGAGAGAGAGAGAGAGAGAGAGAGAGAAAATAGGGGAGGGAGACAGAGGGAAGAGAAAACAGAAAGTGAGTGAGAAAGAACAAGAGAGAAAGAGACGAGAGGAGGAAGCAAAAACAAGAGGAGAGAAAACAAATGAACGCTAAAATTAGCTGAAAAACAACAACAGCCCAAAACAAGTGTGTGCCATTCCTGAGCCGTGAGGCCTAAGGACAGAAGACGGAGCCGCCGGCGCCTCCTCCTCTGATCCTCAGCCCAGAGGGTTGCCGTGGCGACGTGGTCTGCTCCTCACAGCCCAGTTGGATCCTCTCTTTCTTTCTTTCTTTATCTCTCCCTTTCCCTTTCCTTTTTTTTTCTTTCTTTCTTTCTTTTTCAGTTGTTCTGCTACCCACGCCCACCATCCTTCTTTTCATTTTCTTGGCTGTCCATCTCCAGCTCTCTCATCTCCACCGCTGAATCCACAGATGCCCCACACATGTTCCACATGTTCACAGACAGGCAGGCAGGCAGACAGGCAGACAGACAGGCAGGCAGAGGGGCACATTACCCAACCAGTCTGTCCCAACCACCAGACCCCTGCACCTGCAGACACTCTGCCCTATCCCAGACTCGCACCACATACAGAGAGACAGAGACAGAGACAGAGACAGAGAAAGAGAAAGAGAAAGAGAGAGCGAGAGAAAAAGAGAGAGAAAGAGAAAGAGAGAGAGAAAGAGAGAAAGAGACAGAAAGGGAGTAAGTGAAAGAAAGAACTGTGCTCACAAGGATCTCAGATAAGGCTTCCAATGGCTTTCTAAAGGCCCCGTTGAATGACATGGAGGGCAAGAGAAGTTCATAGCCCTGGAGTGGTAGTGTGCTATTGAGGGCCTGCTGAGTCTTTGTAGTTAACACTGGAGCATTTTTTTACCCTTATACCTATGGGCTACAGATTAAAAAAAACACAGCCACTAAAAGTACCAGACGCCATCACACACACACACACACACAAGCCCCATGATGGCTGAAAATAGACACCGACCTGAGATAAAAGTCGCAAGTTTTCTCTGGCGCTGGGCATATCAAAGCACTGAGGGGGCTAAGTAGCGCTTCATCTGCTCATTGCAGGAACAGGCGGCAGTATGGGGCCAGGCCTAATAATAGCAGAATGCTGCATAGCTAAATAATCAGCCTCCACAGCCTAGCCCACAATGCTAGTGTGTTTGTGTGTGCGTGTGTGTGCGCGTGTGTGTGCGTGTATGTATGTGTGCTTCTACAATGGCCTAGCGTTTATGCAGCGTGGCGTCATCCTTTATCACGCCACATACTGAGTGTGTTGTTAAAAAGAAGAAGAAGAGGGAGCAGGACAAGAAGAGTAAAAACTTTTCCCATAGTGCAGTGCTACTGCACGCCCGTCAGAATCGTGAATGTAAGCCCGAGTTCTGTTTGGCCGTCTCCATGGAGGTTTGGAGCAACAAGGGCCTGAAAAAAGGGATTGACTGTAGTGCCGCTGGAGTTGGTGCCCTGAGGGAGGGGGGGTTGGGGGACCAACACAAGAGCTGGCCTTTATTTACGTTCCTCTCCGAAGAGAACGTTCCCAAACCTGCAGCTCCAGGCTTTGATCTTAGCTGGGCCACTGCGCTCCTTCTCCATTATCTGCCACGGGAATCGCGCAGCTTTGAATGCCCAATTCCTTCTGCTTCCCAAAATAGTCAAATTATATGCACTTTGGAGCAATTCTCTAGACGGCCGTTCCAAGAGCTCTTAGCACTGCAGAGAGTGTGGGAGTCTGAAACGGGGTGAGTGTGCCTCCAGAGTCAAAACAAAAATAAGGAGGATACTACTGAGGAGATGGCTGAAGCGGGTGTGTGTGTGTGTGTGTGTGTGTGTGTGTGTGTGTGTGTGTGTGTGTGTAACTGATCCAACAAATGGCCTCGCTCAACTGTACTAAGATGGAGGGGTCAGAGAACTGACTGTGTTCTCAAACAGTGTTGCATTTCTCCTGAGAAATATATACTTGGCTCGATTCTTCACTTTGCACACTTCACTAGTGACTAGTTACTCCTTAGCTGTACCATGGTCTTGTGCGAAGTGCTATGGCAGTACAGCCACCTGTGAATGCACGTACATACTCTTTTAGTATATGGTGGTCTACTATTGTTGGAGATATGACTGTACAATTCAGAGGTGTTAGTATGCCCACTAATGCATTTCCCTGCCCGCCATAGTCTATATTTATCTGTGCAGCTGTGTCCAGAATCGGGGTTTAGGATACAGGAAGTTCTGTGCTCAGCAACGTCTGCTTCCTACTCTGGGATCCCCCCTCTGTGTAACACACACACACACACACACACACACACACACACACATACACACATACACACATTTACATTATCAACAAACAACTGACACACACATACAAACACTGAGTCAGTTACAACATAACCAGACCTCTGGGGTTGAGCTTCTGGAGGGTTTTGAAAATGATGCCTTTCCTTTGCGTTTAAAAAAAAAAGATGTGTGTCCACATGTCAACGACCATACGCGTCTACACACGCTGTTGCTAGCCAAGCCCTGAAAAGGCCATTATTGGGTGGACTAAAGGCCAAAACATCTCTGTTCTCATTTTTCACCGTATTCGTGTGGACAACACCTTCTATAATCAGCCTTCTGGGGCAGCAGTCTTAGTCTTGGTGTGTGTGTGTGTGTGTGTGTGTGTGTGTGTGTGTACATTAACGTGTGAATGTAATTTGTTTATGCTGGAGCCTAGCGTGCTTGGTGCATGTCTGTGCCTGAGTCTATGTGTTTATGGAGCATGCTGTCATCCTCCATAGCACCATGTTTGAGCGTGTCATGTTTTTCAGTACATCTCTTCAGCTATTACATTTTAATGGACTTGAGGGATACACATTCTAGATGGCTTTCACAAACCTCTCCAGGGAAGAAAATGCGTCGTCTCTTCCCATTTGTTGTTCTGCTGGAGGTTGTGTAGCATTCAGGCCGCTAACGCTAACACACAGCCAAATCAAAAGGAGCTGGAGTTTGGAAGGTTATGGGTATTCTAACTTCCATCATTATAGAGCCAATGATAACAGTGGCAAGTGCATGCATGGCTGTCCCCGCCCCCGCCCCCGCCCCCGCCCCGCCCCCCTTCTTCCCCCAGCGGTGGTTAAGACATAATGAGACATGAAGGCATTATATCATCCCCTCTGCACTCACACAATAACTCCAGCATGCCCCAAAGAGAGAAGGGCCAGGGAACGCGGGAAGAACACACAGAACCTCACACAGGGCCTGTGCTCTGGGCCTCACTCGTTCGTAATAGCCAGCCTTTACATTCCTCTTCAGCTCGGTGGACATCTCGCCTGTCTCTTTCATTTAACTCAATGAAGGCCAGAAATGCCCTCTTCGGCCTTCTTTCTTGCTTTTACTTCGGGATGATCTCTCTATTCAATAATCTCAAGTCTCCCCTGTTCATTCCCTGTACAACCATACAATTCAACTTTCTATTCATTTAGTTCGATAAAATCACATCTTTTCGTCTTCTAAACCGGTCCTCTCTCTTTTCCTCAGCATTTTTTTCTCACTTCAGGAATTAACGCTGCCGTTACTGCCTCCGCCAAGGAGGTTATGTTTTTCAGTGCCGCTTGAAAAACTACCAGCCCTGATGACTTGATGGAGCTTGGGCCAAAGTAGAACCTATTCAATTTTGGTGCCGATCCACATCTAGGGGCGGATCATTGCCATATGGGGCATATTGGCCTTGGCGGAGGTGTGTGCTCTCCGGGTGCCCTTCTAGTGTTATTACTGAAATACAAGTCACTGGGTCACGTAAGTGAGTGGCCTGAACAAGTAAGGGCCTCACATAGACAAAATGTTAATTCGTCCTCATGAATCAGCAATTACTGGGCAAAAGCTGTGCTGATAAGCATCATTCCAACAGCGCAGCATGAGCTGTCAGGAGAACAATTTAGTGACCGTGTCAGGCCACCAGTGCCATGTTTTTGGTGGCTGTACTCCAGCATGGGGAGGCCAAGAAATCCACCGGGCCTCGGTTAATGTCCGTCCCCTCTCCCTTCCTCAATCCCCCTCTCTCTCTGTCATTCTCTCTCTCATTCCCTCTCTCCGTCTCCATCTTTCTACTCTGGCCATCTCTTGGCACCACTCGTTCTCCATAATCGGGTAATTGTGTAATTTCTCCAGCGAGCTCCTCCCTGTGATAAACAGTCTGAGCGCCAGCCCCAGGCGTCAGGCCGCTGGTGGGTAAACAAAGCTGCTGTTTGCAGGTCTCTGCCCAGCTGATCAAACCCCTAGGGAAACAGCACTGTTAGGGACAGAGTTGGCCTGCCCCGCTCCGGCCTGGGAGTTACAGAGCTGAGTTCATGGGGGCTAGCGAGCGAGTGAGCTAGGCCTCTCCTTTCTTCTGCCTGAGATGCCCTCCCTACTTCCTGTCCCTTGCTTTCTTTTGTGAGCAGCTTTGGCAGTGAGCGCTGGAGCTGCCCCAGAGCAACAAGGGGAGATCACTGCACTGTGCGCACACACACACACACACACACCCCAATAAGCATGCGCTCCAATTCTTCAATGCACACAGACAAGAGTGATCAGTGTGGCGCCCAAGGCAAGAGTACCACACTCTCACACACAAACACTGGACAAGGATACCCTATCCCTCCGTTCCAAAACACACACGAATTCTATCTGTCTGACAGTTTCACACATAGCCGCACACACACACACACACACACACACTAAGCTTTTCTGTTCCCCCCTGCGGCAGAGATTCCAGGAGTGGATGTGAGTCATTCCCCATTACAAACACACAAAAACACACAATATGAACAAACAAGCTCTGGCACAAACAACAACAAAAGAAGAAGCGCTCAAAATGCAGCTTGCAATAAAGTCCCAACAAATCCTTGCAAATAATATTACCATCAAGCTAGCTAGCTAGTATTACATTCTTTTGTGTCCATATTTCTCTTTTTCTTTGATGGCGATTTCATAGGCTCACCAACCTGACGCAACTCTGTCTTCTGTGCACAGCTGCATTCTCAGCTATTCTACCTCCGTTGTTTGGCCCAGAATTGATAGGATTAATCAGTCGCTTCATGTGACACGCAGCAGACATCAAAACACAAGGGTGTCCCTGTGCGCGAGGAGGAACATCACGCTCACTCTCCCACCCTCTTTCCCTCCGCTGTTCCCCTCTCCTCTCTTCCCCTTCTCTCTCTCTCTCTTCCCCTTCTTCTCTCTCTTCTCTTCTCTCTCTCTCTCTCTTCTCTTCTCTTGTTTCTCATACAGCGAGCACACTTTACTAGTTTAATTCCGCTGCTGACTCCTCTCTGCTTTTGAACTGTTTCAATTTCACAACCATCTCCTATTCATTACATCACCGCACACCTGACTGGTGTCCAGGCAGCGTCCATATCTCTATACACCATTCGTCGTCACATTCTCTCCCTCCTCCTCTCTCTCTCTTTCTTTCTCTGTGACTCAGTAGCCCAGTTCTCCCCCCCCCATTCCCCCCAAGTCTGTCACCCATATGTGAGACAGTGTAGCTGACCACCCAGAGGTCAACGCAGCTCTCAGACAATCAATGCTGGCCCACATTCAGAGGGATACTGAAGGGGACACAAGTGCAGCACAAATGCCCTGATTGGGGATCAGTTTGCCAGAACCCTTAAACCTAGACTGCCAGGACCCTTAAACCTAGACTGCCAGAACCCTTAAACCAAGACTTCGCCAGAGCTATAATTCCCATGTGAAGAGACCAAATGCCTTCAGTAAAAATCTCTGCTGGGATAGAGAGCACAGGAGCAAGAGAGGGGGAAAAAAGTTGACATGCCCGAAATATCCTACAAAGGAATGAGACAGCCAAACAGGAAGAGCAAACACATACTCTGAGTGTGTGTGTGTGTGTGTGTGTGTGTGTGTGTGTGTGTGTGTGTGTGTGTGTAGTGGCACTAGATGACAGTCTGGAGCACACAGCAGGAATGCATGAGAGTGTCAGAAGCCAGCCTTTGGCTTGCCACCATTACTCAACATCTGCACTGCCCTGCTCTTCTGTGCAAAAAAGAAGAAAATTCAGAACAAAAAAAAACAGAAATAGTTGCCCTGTTCTTCCTGCCATTAGTATAACATAACAGTTCGCAAGACCTCAAACGGTTAGGATACATCCTCCTCAACTCTTAAAGCCGTTTCCTTGCACCAGAGCTTCGTCCTAATTTGGTGGAAGTAACAATAATAGGTTCTGGCATCCACTAAAGTCTCACTCTACACACGATAACAGTCTTTATGGTTTCTTTTGACTTATCAGCTTTGTTTTGATGGTGAAATCATCTGCATTTGTACGCACAAGCATTCCAACAACGTTATTTTTACACTCCAATATTTACAACAAATTATACTTCACATTTCTGTTCCACGGTAAGGTGACGATCAAAATGAAATCCACAGCCGTGATTCGGACTTCAGTTAACGTTCCTTTGTAAAATTAAATTTCAAATGCTGACATTATGTGAATACAGACTAGCTGACAAATACTTTTTAAATTGAAACAAACGTTATAGTTGGAGAGGTTCTGAGAGATTAACGTTAAGGTCAACATTCCGCCCAAAACAAACGATTTGACAGACTGGCTACGTTGATAAAAACATGAGAAATACTAGCTAGCTTGCTAAAGTTAGCAGGCTAAATGCGGTACAGAAACGTCATTTGGACAACGTTTATTATCGAAAGGGAACAGTTACTTCGTAATATTTGATAAGGTTAACCCCCTATTTAATCTGACTGTAGTGTTTATATCTAAAATATGCTTGCAAATCTAGTTAATACTATAAATGTATTCATAGAATGTGTCATTTCTGTCCTTCCACACCCCCGTGTTTACCAGCAAACGTTCCTACTTCTAGCGAGATTGCTAACTTCGCTGACTATCCTCGCTAGCTAGCTCGGTGGTCTCTAGCACGCTAGGATACAGTTGGTCAGTGTTCTGGCAAATCTTTCCCGATCCGTCTAGCCTCGTCTGTTACCTAAGCACGGCGATCAGTATTCACCGGCATTCTACAATTTGAACGTTGTGAATTAAAGATGAAAGGGATTTAAGTAATGAATGTGTTACTGCTTGGGCTTTCATGTAACGTTAGTTTCCAGCTTTCCCCAGGCCCCCGACAACTAGCTTTAAGCTAGGATAACAACCTACCGGCCCGAGTAGTGTCTGTGAGGTCGTGGTTGGCGGCGCTCCTCGGGAACTCCTTCAGTTTCCTGCCACTGAGATTCACGCAACCAGTAGCCGCTGCTTCGTCTAACGCCCGGTCCAGTGAACGGTTCCAAGATGCGGGACAAGCTGCCCCTAATCCATTACCGGAGGCCCCTGCCGCTCCGGGATTGCCGGCCGCAAAAGTGGGTACGGTGTTCTCCGCAGACAGCAACACCGAAGCCGCCATTACACAGCTAACTCCCACTGAATCTGTCTGTCCGACAGGCGTTCGGGTTGGCTGTACGCAAGCGCAGCTTCTATGGGCAGCATGAAGGGACAGACATGGGAGAGGCTACTGTGGGCATAGAGCGTGCGCAAGAAGGGCAATACGGCAACGACAGCAAAACACTGGTCAGTGGCAGAGAAGTTCTAGGAGTGAGCTTGTTATGACACCTACCTGACACCTCTCAAAATCTAAAAACAATTTAGCCTTCTTCAACAGAGCTCATATTCATATTTTCATCTCTTTTCAATTGAATTTCGTAATGGATTAAGAATTCTTGTTTGTCATGTTTTTACTGATTTTTTTTATTATTAAGTTATTAAGTCAACATTTGGATGTTTTAGTTTGGCACGCCTGATATCAGTGCTTCTTATTTTGTAAAATAAGGGTCTGTGTCCAAACTAAATTAATGAAATTAAAGTGTAATATTTTTTAGCGAACACATGAGCCCAATGAGTCTGTTAATAGGCCAGTATGTTAATATTAGGTCGTCAGACCAAGATTACTGCCACTTACAAGGTAGCAAGTGTGATTGAAAAAAGTAATGTAATAATATAATGACGAAAAGGTTTCTAGGTTTCAATCAGAATGGCTGAAATTTCAATCAATCAATCATACAGGTAAATACATGGTTCTTTATTTAAACAAGCTTGTTTAAAGCAGCAATAAGGAGTTCTGTTCCAAAGCTCACTAACTACCTAAAAGGCATGCAAAAACCTTGCAAACACCACCAACAGCTCAGTTAACACTGATAGAAGCTTGCCAACACACTTAACTGGTGTCTTTTGGCAGTATAGCTGGAAATGTCATGCTGTGAAAGCTTTTCTTCCATTTTTGCAGGGTATTCCAGCCCTGTATACATTTACATTTACATTTAGTCATTTAGCAGACGCTTTTGTCCAAAGCGACGTACAAGGGAGAGAACAGTCAAGCTAAGAGCAATAAAAACCTGGTGTAACAATAAATACTACTTTACATAAGAAAAATAGAAAAACGACATAGAAAGAAAAATAAGTGCAGGAATGTAACTGCTGAAGTGCAAGTTAAGCACTAGTCAAGGTGCCAGTTTAGGAAGGGAGGTGCTCTCTGAAGAGTTGGGTCTTCAAAAGCTTCTTGAAGGTAGAGAGGGACGCCCCTGCTCTGGTAGTACTAGGCAGTTCGTTCCACCAACGTGGAACTACAAATGAGAATAGTCTGGGCATATCCTGGATGGCTATTGGGAAAGGCACAGGTGTTTATCTGTCCTTCACATGACCATATGCTATCAAAATTAATTTGAGGATGGTACCAAAACTAGTTGCCTATAAAACCATACCTCAAAAAGTGTCAAATTGTTGCATAGTGTTACTTTAATATTCATCTTACTGTCTAACTGACATTGAGGCTATACAATTTGGCCTTTGACAGGTGAAAAATAAGTATCAACATGGTGCTGGTTGCACAGACATCCTAAAGACAGGATGGAGACAGACCAGATACAGAGAGGAATAAGAGACAGAGGGTATGCCAGTGGCAGTAGTTTATTTGAGCAGTGGACTCTTGATAGACAATGCAATGTTGGATGTGCATAGTTGAAAGCCACAAACAATCTTGAAATCACTGCTCTAAATTAACTACTTTCAAAGAAAGAAAAAACAAGAACATCTAAAGGAAGACATTTTTTTTTTATCTCAGCTGTTTTACATGATTATGCTTCTTTTAAGGTTATGCTTCTTTTAAGCCACATAAGTAAGGGATTGGTGTGGGCCTTGGCTGTTTTACCTCAATCATTTTGACCTATAGGTGATATTTGGTTGGTTTCCACATTTGTTTAAGGTAACCTATGCTTAAATTGACATGTTATACAGGGATCTGATCAGGCCACTGTGTTGTTGATGTCAGTAACATCCCCCTCCCTTTTAAGGAAGTAGCTGTGACCAACTACCAGTTTAGTAGTTTCTGTCGTCATGGGTAAAAATAAAAACTACAAGACCCGCGAGCCTAGTCTATTGAGCCGCCTCAACATGCCATCACCTACTCTGTAAGATCGCTTAAAATAATAAAAGAAAAGTCATCCAAAGTTTTTTGTATTTTCAAGGTGCTGACTGCATGTAACTGGGCATAAAAACTTACGACATCGCTGCCATAATGTTTTCACTCTGTCTTTGGCCCAAACCTCAACGTACATTCTTTCAAATGTGACTTCATTCCCCATAATGCTTTGTGCACGCTTGTTCTTTGTAGGATATGAGCACATGCGCGGTCCTTGTCGACTGGCCGGTCTATCATGGCGACATACGTGGATATCCTGAAGAGCGAGTTTCCCGAAATCGACATTGAAGTCTTCGATTATATCAATGGTGAGTGTTTCATTCTAGAGTAGGAAGACCTCGTGAATCCGTTGAGTATAAAGCTTTCACACAAGGTCAATGGCATCCATTTCTTTGAGTCACAGAAGGAAACCTGTTTTAAGCCTGGGAGACTAATGTTAGCTGCCTATTAGGCAATGTTAGCTAGGATTGCTAACTTGCGGTGGCCAGTCATTCGAGAAGGCATGCAGGGATTTATCATCCAGTTCACTATAAAGAAGGCTGACTTAGAGTAGATTTAACATACTTTTGTTCTCTTTCCCAATCTTCTTTTACATTATATGATGTATGATATTTATGATGACGCCCTGTGCTTGTGTGTATGTGTTTCAGGTGTGCTGGAAAGTGGAGGTGCAGACTTTGAGGATGGAGAGGAAGTATTTGACGCCATTGGAGGATTGTTACAGGGGTCGTCAGCCGACTGCAAGAATGAGGATGATGTCCGTGACATCTGTTTGCAAATGTTCAACACACTCAAGTTGTGAGTCCCTCTATGTGCTTTCTTAGTTGGCACAAAAGCACCACCTATACGTTACTCTAACATGTCTGTACTATCAGCACATTGGCATCTGCATATTGAAGAGCAGATTGTCATGTCAAAATACAAACTATATAGTGTCTGTAAGGATCTTGTAGGGATAGAGAAATATTTTGATGCAAAGTTAAACATTCAGGCCGTGATCCTGGTGTAAGGTGGTTGATATTTGAGTTAAACTGAAATTACATCACCCCTTTCCGTGCTCCTGAAGCAAAGTATTGATTGGCTGGAGTTGCTGGAATTATGGCTCAGTCCAAGCCACTTTGTTTCCCATCTACATAGTCAGGACTGTGTATATATACTGGAGTTTTTTTGAGTGCACACACAGAATGAACAACTAGAGGACTGTTAGGAACAATTTGCAAAGTGCGTTTAAAAAAGGATCTATTTATTATTTGTCAATTGCACCTTTAAATGTATACATTTCGCAATTTTTTTTGCCATATGTAACTGAGTGTTGTCTTGCCCCACAGGAATAACCGCCATCCCGCTCGGAAGCAAGTGCTTCTGGATGCTCCAGTCCAGTTGTCACAGATCTCCTCAGACTGTGGTAACCACTCCTTCTGCAAACTTGATAAACTTAATTTAGTGTTGTAGTGTGCTGTAAATGTGTGAGCCAATACCTCCCATTTGCTTTTGCTTACCATGTTCTTGCTGGCTTTGTGTCGGTACAGAAATTAGAAACTTTTAGAACAGTATTAATGACCAATATTGCTTAAAACATTGGGTTAACACATATTAGGTCCAGAATTGTTAGTCTTTTTTAATCTTTCACTAACATCAGCAGTGCTTTGTTTTGCCCTGTTTCTTTTTCAAGATAGTGTTGCCCATTACACTATTAACCCATCAATTAGCAGTACACTTGACCTATTACCTTTTTGTGGATATTCAGTACTGTTTGTGTCTCACTGGCATTTTGTCACAACAGTGTCTGCTACCAGTGATGTCCAAGGTATCTGGATGACTAAGCGTGGTCAGAACACGGTAGGTTGAGTCCGTGTTTTGCAGACTTTCATTGCAAAAATGTATTCAGTCTGTCTCATAAGCCAAGGTGTCATAGACAATGCCATGCCTCTGTTTTCAAGTACTGTGTACTAAACACGCAAATGCTGTTTCTACTCCCACTAGTCTTTATCTATTTTTCATGTTCTGTTTATTTCTTTCCTTTCTGTCCCTGCAGACAGTGAATGCAAAAAAGCTAGAGAAGGCTGAGGCCAAGCTGAAGGCCAAACAGGGGAGGAGGAATGAGAAAGACTCCCTGAGACCCCCCACTCAAGTGTGAGTAGGCCAGAGGCCACCCTCCTACTTGACTGAATTCAGGGATGGAGCTCTGTTATAGCTCTAGACCAATAAAAAGACATGTTGAGAAGACTGTAACAATGAATTGACATCGTTTACTGGAGGAGGTCTATGAATTACTGTTGCTGTGTTGACATGCCTGGTCACTGTTTGGCCTTTGGTTTCAGTGTGCTGGAGGAGGCTTCTGCCAGTCAGGCAAGCAATAAGAAGGACACTCGTGTGGACATGTCTGGCAAGAATCGGAGCTATGACATTCGCATTGAGAACTTCGATGTGTCATTTGGGGAACGGTGAGCTGACATTAATTTGCTACCATTTGTCCTAGATGCCAGACAGTGGAAAGTGCAACTTGTTCCTTTAGTGTCTGCCTTGGCCATGAAGTAGCGCCCAGTTCCTTCAGTTTTTATCTCTGAGTAACCCTTTTGCTCTGACATCATCTGTTTATTACCTGGTTCTTAGTTTTCCTTCCTGTTTAATTTGTTTCTTGACGTTGAATTGGCCATACATTCCCTTCGCTTCAGAACAATAACTGGTATTATGTTGCATATGTTGTGGATCACATGGGCCTTTTAACAGTGATCTGATTGGTTGTGTGTCAGGACCCTGCTCCAGGGGGCGGAGATATCGCTGGCCACGGGTCGGCGCTACGGATTGGTGGGGCGGAACGGTTTGGGCAAGACCACGCTGCTGAAGATGCTGGCCAGCCGCAGCCTGCGCGTGCCGGCACACATCTCCATCCTGCACGTGGAGCAGGAGGTGGCTGGCGACGAGACGGATGCACTCCAGAGCGTCCTTGAGAGCGACACGGTCCGTGAGGGCCTGCTGATCGAGGAGAAGACGCTAAACACGCGCATCGCCAACGGATTGTGAGTCACACAGCAGTCGTGTAATATAATACAGCTGACTTTTGTGCTCCAGGGTTAGAGAGTAAAAAGTCATTCAGAGTTTTGTCACTCATGTGGACTCTTTGAAATAGTCAAAAAGTCACGCTGCCAGGTTAAATCACCATAGTGAAATTTGTTTAATCAGCATTGGTAAAGAAGACAAAGAAACTCTGCACAACAATATCACATATGTTTTATTTCTAAATAAAAAAAAATAAAAGAAGAGTTTTTAAGGTTGCAGTGGTGCAGAAACTCAAAAGTGATTAGTGATCCAAGTTTGGCAGTGGAAACATAAACACTTTATACGTTCATTTAAAAAGGATTGCTTTGAACCCAAATTCATCTCGACTTTGCTCTGCCCACTTGATGCCTTTTGACTATAGCTTCAACTATTTCTCTGAAGTGTGCATTCGTCTTGAGTTTCCACCAGCCATTTTCACTCTCAAACTACGGGCCTAGGTCTATGACAGTAAAACTGAAGATTTTTGCTTCTTTTTTTTTGTGTTATGAGCACATTTCCTTTTGCTGTCTAGAATTGAAGTTTGAAAGGCCAGTTTGTTTTGAGGAGGGAAATCTACACATTGTACACTAGAGGGCGCCAGATGCCTGATTATCTTGATATATGCATGGAATGCAACCTGCCCAGTCATATATTTTGCTATCTAAGTACATCTGTTTAGTTCTGTTTTGTGCAGGTGTTTTGTATACCAGATGGCCTACTTTTCCCCATTCAAAGCATTTTCAAAGACCCAATGGCATTCCACATTAGCAACTGTTGTCAGTGTTACAGTCCATCTAAAATCCCTGTTCTCTCTAATGTGGTTAATTGGTCACACTGACTGAGGACCCGGTCCGAGTATCAGTGGACTGGGTGATTTTTAGATCTTGCACCCTGAGCATATGTTCATCATTACGATAGTCACAGTACATAGCAGTGTCATTTTATTGTGAATGTGGTGCTGTATCAGTCTTAACACTCCAGGGTCTTGAGTTGGATAGTGCAACGTATTTACAACTGTCAATGTCAGAATTCGTTTTTCTAAGTTTCAGCTGCCTGTCAACAGACTCCTAAATCAGTGCCTTCTGTTTGTTTCAAACAGGGCAGAGGGGATGGAGAGCGTGCGTCTGTCCGAGATCTACGTCCGGCTGGAGGAGATCGACGCGGACAAGGCTCCTGCACGGTAACACACTCTTAAAGCAATACTCCAGTGCTAAAATGGCAACATGTTTATTCAGTGTTCAGAGCTGTTAAAATGGTCTGCTTGGTCTTTTCTTTTGCAGAGCAATAGGGTGAGGGGAAACACAAAAAACACCACTCAAAGGGTCCCATGGGCCATACGTTAGAAACTCTTAATATATATATATGTATATATATATACATATCGACTGCAGCAGTGCATAAAGTTGGGAAATTACTTTTTACACAATGAGACCTCGTAAAGACTTGCTATTTTCAATCTTCCTATTTCACCTGACTGTAGATCAAACACACCCGTGTAGCAACGATAGTAACAGGAGCTACTAAGCAATGGCTCCAAGACACGTTTCCAGTTTTGTATTTATCTACTACCTGAAGGTGGAGGGTGAATTTTATGCTACGTCTTGCTCCAAAACCAGGCATTTGGCACAAACTTCTTAAAACGACACTAAATTCTGCTGTATTAGTTTTGTGTGCATTCCTGTAACGTGTGTAATGTATGCTGTGCTCATTTGTCCCTCCTTTTAAAATGTCTTATTTTCTCTGATTTTTCTTTCTTTCTTCCCCCCCATTTAGAGCCTCTGTTATTCTGGCAGGTCTAGGATTTAGTCCAAAAATGCAACAGCAGACAACCAAGTAAGCTGATACTTCTGGTGTGTGTGTGTGTGTGCACAGGCACACGTGAGCATTCAGTGTTTTCGTGAGCATCTTAACACATGCTTTCTGCTCAGGGAGTTCTCTGGAGGCTGGCGGATGAGGCTAGCGTTGGCCAGAGCCCTGTTTGCCAAGTGAGCATCTCCCCTTAATCACAATCAAATTTTTCACTGTAATTTGAGGCTGTGTCTGTTTTTACTCATAAACATTAACCGTTATTATGCTCAAGACGTTAGAGAATTGGTCATAATTATCGTTTTGATTTTACTCTCTTCAGGCCGGACCTATTATTACTTGATGGTGAGTTGAACAATACGCTGGAGGTTTAGCCAGTCAGATTTTTACATGTTACCATTTATTCCATCCAACTGAAAAACCCCTTCGGTGTGTGCTGTCAACAGAGCCTACTAACATGTTGGATGTCCGAGCCATTCTCTGGTTGGAGAACTACTTGCAGGTATTGTAGATTTGAACTTGGTTCTTAGTAAGTCATAAAACAGTACAGCATTTACTCACAGACTTATTTCTCTTTGTCCCTACTCTTCTCAGACATGGCAGTCCACAATTGTTGTAGTCTCTCACGACCGTAATTTCCTTAATGCCGTGGTCACGGACATCGTGCACCTGCACTCGCAGCAGCTGGTCAGTTACCGTGGCGACTATGAGAACTTTATTAAAACCAAGGAGGACCGTCTAAAGAACCAGCAGAGGGAGTACGAGGCCCAGGTTCAGTACAGAGATCACATACAGGTGAGCCATCTCTGATGAGATCAAATATTAACCAACTTGGAAGGGCTGTGGTTGTGTGGGGCACTCCCACATAAATTGCAGTCAAGCAGAGTTCAGAACTGGCCTCTGAAACTAAACGGATACAAACACAAATCCAGACACAAATATCTGTAGATACCTTCATCTACAAATTGATTTTCTTCCTCAGTGTTTTGCTTGTCTTTGATTATTGCATGAGTGTCGGACTGGCAGAACATGCTGTTCAGACAGACTCCCTCCGGCTAACTCCCTCTGTCCTCACACAGGTGTTCATCGACTAACTCTCTCTGTCCTCACACAGGTGTTCATCGACAGGTTCCGATATAATGCAAACAGAGCGGCGCAGGTGCAGAGCAAACTCAAGCTGCTGGAGAAACTGTGAGTTCCCATCATCCCATGGATTCAGAACCAACGAACCGATTTAGCTGCCAGTTTTCTGCCAGATTTAACAGATTTCACTTGCCAGATTTCATGAATAGCTTTCTCTGAAACACATCTGGCTCTGATCTCGCACTGATTGGGCAGGCCTGTGCCAGATCGTTACCAGAGCTGTTCCACACTAAGCTGCAGTCTCAGCCGTGTGGCTCATGTCAGTGCTGAGCTCGGGCTAACACAGGAGAAGGTAGAGGTCTCTGTTTTGGCTTGGCCTCAGGCAGGTGCTATTAGACAGGTGTTTAACTGCAGACCGGAGGGGTGGCTTTGAGGAGGGCTTAAGCCTCTCTGCCTTAATGAAGAAAGTGCTCCTGCTTTGATCTCTTTGTGTTCTCACTAGTGCTGGCAATCTGCCTGTAAAGCATATGTGTTATATGTGTAGCACGTAAAGAGTGAAGGGACTTATTTTGAAACGGAGATTGATATGAAGACGCAGAGAAGCAGACTTTTGTGAATTCAACTAGGCTTTGTGTCAGGTGTACATTGGATGTCCCAAGGTATTTTAACTGTAACATATGCACTAACAGAAAGATTAACAAAAACCCAGGCAGCTGCGTTAATTGCATTAAATCTTTTGAATGCATTAAATATGTCAAATTAATTGCAAAAACTAACATTCATTTTGACAGCACTGCTTCTGACATTCTCTCTCTGTCTTCTGATTCATAGGCCTGAACTCAAGCCCCTAGAAAAAGAGACTGAAGTTACTTTACGGTGAGGACCCATGACTTTGACAGTAGAATGGACACACTAGTTGTTCCTGGGTATCTGAATATCCTATGTCAGATATGCTTTTCACCTGGTGTCTTATTTGGCATGCTTTGTGTTGGTGCACATCAACAGGTTTCCGGATCAATTTGAGAAGCTGTCTCCTCCTATCCTACAGCTGGATGAGGTGGAGTTCTACTACACCCCAGACCGGAAGCTCTTCAGTGGGCTTTCTGTGTCTGCGGACCTGGAGTCTCGCATCTGCATTGTACGTAACTGCCATCATACGGGAAGGGTTATTGATACGTTGGCGTAAGGTAGAGGGAGATGAGGTATACAGGCAGGTGCAGGTCAAATATTTGAGTGAAAGTGCAGAAAGTTTGAAGTGAATGACTTTTGTGGCATTTCTGCCTCAGATAACTGAAAATTGCAGTAAATGGACCTTTGCGGACCTTCACCGGCCTTCGCGCAGTCATCCGCTACTTCTGTCTCAAGGGCTTACACCCCAGGAGGTCCCCTTCTTGCAGCGCGATGAAGTGGGCTCCTTGGGTAATACGCTGTTGAGACCAAGGTGGTGGATGACTGCACGAAGGCTGATGTACATTTTCTCAGCGAGTGCTGACTTGCAATGTTTCGAGGCTGATGTCTGAATCCTAACACTCAGGATTCCGTCTGTCAAGTTTCAATAGTTAAAAGTGCAATGGTGATAAAAGTGTTCATGTTGAAAGGTCAGAGTCAGTACATTCAATTATTTTTCATTTTATTTGATTAGATTAAATCACCATGGTGTTCAACATTTGGGGCAAGTTTGTTTGAAGAAGTTACTTAATTGCTTGAGGTTCAGGTTCCAGCATTATTATGTAGTATGTTATTTAGTAAATGTCTCTATTTGCTGATCACGATTCACCAAAACAATAGTCTTTCTTTCTGTGTGTGTTAAACGTGTGCATTTGTGTCTGTCTCATAGGTGGGAGAGAATGGCGCAGGAAAGTCCACGGCGCTGAAGTTGCTGATGGGTGACCTGACACCAGTCGGTGGTGTCCGACAGGTTCACCGGTAAGACCAAGTACACTGTATGATGTAAGAATCATGTCTAGGTGTCCCTTCTTGCACAGAGCTAATACAGGAAGTAGAATGCCAGCATACTTAAATGAGGATGCCAAATCAATTTAATTTGCTTAATTAAAAATGATTTTTCTGAATTTTAACTGTGATACTGTAGACTTTTAGGATATATTTTTTGGGAGGTAAACTGTTTTTTACAATAGGAGCTCTTTTTTTTTAAGACACTTTAGAAAAACTCTAGAACTTTCCTGGGCTCCGTAATCTGCCGTTGAAATTTCAGTATGATCTGAATTACAAATCTGGTGTCAAAGCAACAGACATGTCGGTCTGCAGTTCATTTGTATGTGCACACAACACTGACAGGAAGTGCACATGGACTCAAGTGCACAAGTCTCTGCTGAGGCTGCTTACAGCACATGTGAAGAAGACTATTTGGAATTGTGTGGATTAATCCTGTATCCTCTTTTTTCTCTCTCTCTCTCCTGCAAAGATCTTTAAAGATTGGCTACTTCAGTCAGCACCATGTGGACCAACTAGACATGAATGTTTGCTCAGTGGAACTGCTGCTCAACAAATTCCCTGGTAACAATCACAACCCCCAGGACACTTAGTATACATGTATAAAATAATTTCACTTTGCATATGAATCCTATATAAGTATGATGTATATCATACAGTTACAAACGGTTAGTTTCTCCATATAACATGCCCCAGTTAATGTTATAGGCCTACATTGACCTTGAGCTGTTTTTTCCTTTCCAACCCCCCACCCCCCCCTCCCTCTGTCTTTGACCATGATTTCCTCTTCCTCTTAGGTCGTAACGAGGAAGAATACCGGCATCAGCTGGGGCGGTATGGCGTAACTGGAGAGCTAGCCACACGGCCGGTTGCGAGCCTTTCAGGAGGACAGAAGAGTCGAGTGGCCTTTGCTCAGATGACAATGCCTTGGTAAGGCTCTTGCTGTTGCGTTTGCAGGCGAGGCTGGAGACGGATGTTTGTGCTGTTGTTAGCCTGCTCCTTTTCAGTTGTCTTTAACCTCTCCTGTCTCCCACCATTTCTTTTATCAGTCCCAACTTCTACATACTTGATGAGCCGACGAATCATCTGGATATGGAAACCATAGAGGCTCTGGGAAAAGGGCTCAACAAATTCAAAGTAAGTCCAAAGCCTTTCAGTATTTTACGACATCCACTGACAAAGTAGTGTACCCTAATCCACAGCTTCTTCTGTTTTGTTTCTTTTGTTTAAAGGTGCTCTATGTAAACATGATTCGATTAGTTTGTTTAGTTAAAATGGCACATTGCTGGCTCTCCCCTTCCCCCTCTCATTTTCTCTCTCACATTAACCTCCCCTCCCTCTCTCTCACTCAGGGCGGCGTGGTGCTGGTGTCTCACGACGAGCGCCTGATCCGAGAGGTGTGTAAAGAGCTATGGGTGTGTGAGGGGGGCAAGGTGAAGCGCATCGACGGCGGCTTTGACGAGTACAGGGACATCCTGCACGAACAGTTCCGCAAGGAGGGCTACCTGTGAGGCCTCACATCGCCAGCCGACCACCACCGCCAGTAACACCCATCGCCCAACACGCCAACAAAACAAGACTCTTGACATCAGACACGCTAAACTGCCAATCAAGTACAGACCTACCCACACATGCATTCGTTCCACTGCCAAGGAGCACCCTAAGGGATCAACAGAGACGGTCCCTGAGGCGTTGCTCCAATGTGGCTATCCTTCCTGGCCCTTTTTAGCCCCCAGCCTCACTCTCTGTTGGCTCACGTCAAAGACCACCTTGTACAACTCTCAGCCTCCCTCAATCCCAATTTGGCCCTCATTGCTAGTCCGCCATGGCCCCATCTTAATGGAGGGCACCGGCAATGTTGTCTCTGACCGCTTTGCGTTGTGAAAGCCACTCGGAGCCCACTGCATCAGCTTGTTAAAACCTTGTTTAAAAGCTCATTTTTGTTGATGCCTCATCCTTGTTCAGTCTTTTGATGTTTGTGAAAAGGGAGAAGGGGGTTTGGAAGGGAGGGAGGGAAAGAGGTGTCATTATCACCGGTGAGGTATGGGATATTCCCTGTTCAATTCTAAGACTAAATCACAAATAATTTTTCCAATACCCCATGGGGTAACCCATATAAAGTAAATAAGTACATACTCAAAATTATAATACTTGTGGAAGAATACTATCAGAATAAAGTCCCCATGTTTTAAAGATGTACTTAAGTTATAAATAGGTGTTTTAAAATACTCATAAGTCAATGATAATAAAATCAGTCATCACCAGTTTGCAACCTGTTGTTTTTATTTTGTGAAATCTGCCATCGTTAACACAGTTCTTCTTACATTTAATACAACAGATGCCCCAAATTGGAAGTTATAAGTTATCAAATTTTACCTGACTTCACATTAGGGCTGTGACATAAACATGCCTGACCAAACTAGCAAGCATTACGTGACTTGTGTTTACATATGCTCTGCGATAACAAAATGCACGAATTTAAGATTTCAAACTGCTTGTTTTGGTTTCAAGAGTTGGCAGCATTAGACCTAGTTTCCCTACATCATAAAGTGCTCATAACTCATGGTTGATTTTTGCAAGTGTCATTGAGAATGTATTAAGTCAGATGTTAATACCGGTGAATAAACGAATTGCCTTGCTTATTGAATTTGGGATTTACTGGTAAAAAAAACATTATCGGGGATATCATGAGAAATGCCTCATTTCAGAAGTCAGAAACGCCGTCGCAACAAATAGCCTAGACTAGTACTACTACGCTTACCTTACTTCCCAGGGCCTAGGTGATGCTTAAAGCTTCGTAAGTGCATGTCTCTAAGACCATATTTTCGGTCTTCCTCTTAAACGAAACCCACTCCCCAGCTAAGAGCGCCTTCAGCAGATGTTTGAGGCAATGAGTGACGTAGCAGTTGGACTATCCTCGAATCGAAACCTAGATTTCGCCGACTGAGTATCATCAACCTGGACATTGTATATGCATTATACATGCGTATGCAAAAAGAATACAAAATTACAGCGAGAACGAATTCTGACAACTTACTGATGACAAGAAGGCAGGTATTTTACCACCTAAAAAACAGGAATTATATCGTGGAAGATGGGAGTTAGAAATTATCTGGTTCCAGTCGGTCGTGCTCATGAAAAGGAGGACCTCACCAATCTATGCGATGCACTAATGAAAATATCACAGAGTTTAGCATTGGGGATGTCTATTTCAACGACGCAGAATCGATGGACATTGAGCAATGTCCTTACTTCACTGTATTCAGTATAAATGTTGAGCCATTACGCCAGCTGATGGACCCTTTAACATCACTTTACTTTGGGGGTGTTGAAAAATGAACAGTACATTTACAAGCGTTCATGTTCACAGTTCCATATTACCTGATATTACTGTGATGGGTAATTTTTCTTATAATGTATATTAAACAATGTAAACACATGAATTTCAAAACTATTTATTTTAATTAGGTAGTCGTTCTTGTCATACTCACCCCTCCATAATTATGAACTGTTCCGTAAAGCTCGCCGGAGTGATGTCAGTGATAGAATGTGATAATTTTGTTAGTCCTTTCGGTTACTAGTGTACTTTTCTGGCCGCTTTTCCCCCTTGTTGCAGGACTGTTCGTCGCAGTTGTGTGGTGAGGATTTATATGACAAACAGCGGGATAGTGATCAACTGTTGTCAGGTCTGAATTGGCTTGTGTCCGGCTGAATACGTTTAGGTTTACACTTCACGAAGTAACGCTAATGTTACAGGAAAGAGATTCAGCATTGTTTTAATAGTTTGCTTTCGAGAGTTGCTGACATTGGGGGAATGTGCACAGAATACTATAACTAACGGTTTGTCGTGCACCGTTTGTCAGCATTGGTTGTTTTCAGTCGCTTTTGAGTATCTGTTGTCAAGTGAAACGCGGCAGAGATCACTGGACGGAACTGGACAATGGTGAAGACAGTCGTCGGACGAGACACGAAGTCTTTGAGGATTGCGTTTTACGCTTTTTCCTGAAGGACAATATAACATAATCCACTTTCTTCGAAATTGGTTTACCAAAGCTTACATTTCGACAGTTTTTGTCCGGAGCATCTCGGTTCTGGCTTGTCATTCATGCAGCAGACTTCTAGCCGATTCGAATGAGAGGACCTGCCCTAATCGTCGATTGAGGATATAACCACGACGCAAACGAGTGACAACCAAGAGTGATATTTCTCATCAGTTTTTTAGCCACAAGGTCTTTGGCACAACGATGTTAACTCAGGTAAAGTTACTTTTATGGTCATTCTCTTATTTGTGAGGGTTAGTTTGTGAGATGGTATTGATCTAAAACTGTTTGTGTGTATGCTAGCTATGTGTGTAACGTTATGTGTGTGTATGTGTCTGTGTGTTCGCGCGGTCTCAGACTTGTACTCTGTGTTCTTTTCATACATCGAAATAAACCATATTTCATGCATCACAAGTGTTGACGACCACCAGAAGGTGTCCGTGCCTTGGTATTAAACTAAAATGTCCCTGTTACGTGGGTTGATGGGTCGATTTCGTCTCATTGTGGCATACATTGCTAACTTATTTCAGGGTTGGTGCATCGAGGGACATGATGGCCAGTGTTACCAGGAATTTAGCTAACGTTAATTGTGTTCTTGTTCGTGCCATGTAACGGGTCGACTTTTGTTGTTCAGCGATTGTTCCTAAAAGTCTATCGAGACATTTTTTATGAGACATCGGTGTCGGCATACACTATTGTCAAAGATTACACCGCTGAGAACACATTTGGTACACCCTCTATTTACTAGCTATTTAACTATTTGTCATTCTCCGGTGACCGCCCCAGTAACGACAGGTTACCACCAAGTGCCACCGTCGCCATCTTTAGATAAGACACGGAATTGTGTTTTAAGATGTCAGAGAAAGAATGTTTTAAGTCATGCGTTGTTATGATTTCAATGGCCTGAAAGTTCATCCAAGAAAAAGACCGAGCAAAGCTGGTGAAAGAATCCATAACCTGAATCACTGACTCGGTCTTGTCAAAATGAAACTGAAGGTGCTGTCAGCTATAAACGTCGAAAAGTTTGGCTTTGTTAAATGCCCATCTTCAGAATAATCACGTGTGTGCGACATGCCTTGTTTTCCTTTGTCGTTTCCAGTAATCAACCCCGATCTCTTTCACACTTGAATGTTTTCCTTTAGGTGAGACAGTAACCGAGTAAATCAGTTCCACTTTAGAGCTTGGCCGACTTTACATCTGCTGCACGAGCTACAATGTTGCAGTTTTTTGACTGTTGAAAAGGACGGTGTTAAATCGTTTCTCAGAACATAATCTAACCCGCTAAATTACTATGCACACATTGGGACATGTTTCAGTAGCATGCTTCAGACATGCTAGCTTACATGATTCAGTAGCCTAAAACAGAGTGTCGAAGTCATATCTAGGATTTTCGCTACGGTCATACAGGAATCGCCAGAGTTCATATCGTTAAATTAGGGTCGGCGTTAGTCTCCTTCATGAGATAAACAGATTAATTTGATCGACTGTGCTAGACGGTTATGCCAGTCTGTTGAGACTTTAATGGAGAGTTTAAAAACGTCGACTCTTGTGTCGGAATTTCCCCGTTTAGTGAATGTGTTGAATAATGACAATGCGTCCAATTGGCTAGTCGTCTGTGCCCTTGCTCGGGGGTTCTTGCCTCTAATCAAATATTTTAATGTGCTATGGCGGATAATAAACACAGAAAGATACGTGTCCCAGATGACAGATACGATAAACTCCCTCCGTCGTCTTGTGGGACCATATCCTACGACTGAAACGGTAAGCTAAATTTGGTCGAATGTGGGATGTCTAGATAGCGTACTCAGTTATCTGCGTTGTTCGAAGTCAGACATATTCCGTTTTAAATCTAGACCTGAGTATAGTGACACTTGGGAAAAGCAAATACACGGTAGGCCACTCGTCGTATGTGATTGTAACGATGTGCTCGCATGCCGGATTTGTCCATTATATAACGGGCTCGATCTCTCCACGGTGTAGCCGAGTAAAGTGCAAGATCTGACAGCGCCTCCCGCGCTTCGCTGCTGTGATGATCGTAGACAATGGCTTCATCATCCCGCTAAACGCCTTGGTAGACTAAACGGGAGCTGATTATTTGGGGCATGCCCTGAGACCGTTTACAAGTTGTTTTACCTGCTATGGCAAAACGTCGAGACTACTGCCGGAGAGTGAGTTAATAATGAACTGCTTTGTGTTTCCACAGAAAAAGAGAAAACGCACAGTAGAAGACTTTAATCAGTTCTGCACGTTTGTGTTGGCATATGCAGGATACATCCCATATCCTTCAGAGGTATGTAAACCTAGGCCTTTATATAAACTGTCTGTAGCGTGGTAAATTGTAGCACATTGAGCCAATAGTTTTAACTTTGGCACTACGTTTATTTACACACCAAAGTTGAGCAGAGCCGTTTACTTTTTTTTAAATTTGTATTCTACGGCTCTTCTAGGATTTCATGCTTGTATAGATTATTTTGGTTAGTACAAAGACCGAAACGCTGTAATATGTAATGCATAAAGGCTATGTGCATTAACAGCATTCATGTTAATTCAAGATGAAATTACACTGATCGACAAAACAATACAAAAAATGTAATATTTGATACTTAAATGTTGATTTAAGAATATGTTGCGACCATAAATTGTACAATATGGATTGTTTGAATAAGTAATCTTAGATCATTTTAATGCATGTCCTCCTACAGGAATGGTGGAGTAACAACAACCTTCCCAGGGACAATGACACTTGTAGCCCCATTCACAGTGACACTCTGCCTCAGAATAAGAAAGGGAGCACCAAAGAGAAGGCCAAGAAAAGGAAGCAGGACAAGAAGGGTTCCTCACAGAGTGAGGGCAAGCCCAGACGCAGGAGTGAGGATGCCTCCACCAAAAAGTCTCCCAAATCTAAGAAGCTCAACAAAAGTTTGTCACCATCTCAGCCGCCACAATGGCCCAGTGGAGACTTATTCTCCATCGATCTTCCCACCGTTGGGGCCTGCAGAAGCAATGAAGATATGCCTCCTTTGCCCATACCACAACCCCCCAGTGGAGAATCCTCGCCATGTCACAGCAGCGTGATCTATGCCAGCCACACTCCACTCAAAGACGAGAAGATGGAAATGGAGACCACCCTTAGCGCTGACGTGAAAAGAGGAAGTGGTGAAGAGGAACTCGTGGAGGAGCCAGTGGATGAGCCAGTGGATCTGACCAGAGTGAGCGGCACGGAAAAAGTGACGAAAGAAGAGCCCTGTTTGTCTGAGGCACAGCAGAGGAGTGAGGGGAGTCGAGCAGAAGCATCCAAGGAGGAGGAGAACGACAGCTGGGAGGGCAGCGAGTCCGGCTCGGCGGGCACGGACATCTTGCGATTGGTTATTGAAAGGCGCCTGGGCAACCGGCTACCCGAGGACCAGGAGACGGGTTACCACACGGACAGCACCCCAGACAGAGTTGCCAGCGACACCGAACAAGACACACGTGCTGGAGAAAGAAACACTGCAGCCAGCTCAGGTGTGTGTGCGTGTATGTGTCTGTCTGCAAGTTTATGTTGCTAATACTTTGTAGCTCATAGTAAGTTTGTGTCTGTATTGCTACTAGTTTACACCTATTTAACCTTATTTTTTCTTTCTATTGTAGCTTGTGGTTCAGTGAAGGCCTCCACAAACAATGGAAAAGGAGAAGGTAATAACACCTCAGTACCATATCTTATTATTGTTTTTATATTTAAGATACAAGTCTTTTCAATTTTTGTTTTCATTGGAGTAATACATGATTTACTTTTTTTCTCTCTTTCTGTCTCTTTCCCTCAGATGATGACTCATGGGACTTGATCACGTGTTTCTGCATGAAGCCCTTCGCCGGACGCCCCATGATTGAGTGCAACGAGTGTGGCACCTGGGTGCACCTCTCCTGCGCCAAGATCCGCCGCACCCACGTGCCCGAAGTCTTTGTGTGTCAGCCATGTCGCGACTCCAAACAGGACATCCGCAGGTCCAACCGGGCACGCACTGGCCCCCGAAAACGCTTCAGTGACTAGAACATCCACTCAACACCTGCACCAATGACTGGATAGGTGTCGCTGTTCGTTTCTTCAGACATGACAATCTCAAACTCTTTCACATTTTTTTTATTTAATGGACTTTGATAATAAGAAGGGCGGACATTTTTAAGATGTTGGTCCTCTTGGACGGTCTCTCATACTCATGTCAGAGAAATGAGAATGAGAGAGACAAAGACTGAAGTGTCCGGTGTGGGATGGGTGGGGAAAAAAACACTTTTCCACGTTTCATGTAATGAAGCTCATGAGGACGTTTTGAGGGAGTTCTTACTTGTTATTACTCATACCTTACTCGCACACAACCTGTCATGTGACCCTAATGCCACTTCTTTCATCTGACCACTATCACCAACACGGAGAACACTTTCCCAAGGGCTACCCCCCTACCCTCCCATCTCCTTGAACTCTGACTGTATTTAATATCCATAGATTGTACCTTTTTTTGTTTGTTTATAAATGCAGTTTGGTTGAGATGTAAAGGGTGGCACAAATGCCTTCTTTTTTTTTTTAGGCTTTTCAGTTGACTTGTCTGTTTAATGTTGAGAGGAAATCTTGCTATGAGAATATAAAGCACAAGAATCTACAAACACATTGTAAATATTGCTCTGTTTTCTAGAGTATGAATATATATCTATATATATATTGCTCTTTCAGTAATAAAGGCAGATCAAATGTGTTTTCGTTTTTTTTACTTTTGTTAATGAATACAAATACATGTATTTAGAAGCATGTATTTTTTTTTATTATTCCTAAAGCAAGTTTAAAAGCAAACCCATAAACTAGGAGCTGATACCTGATACATTTTGTACTTTGAAAAAGATGCAGGAAAGCAGACAGAAAAACAGGTCAAACACTTTCCCATTCCATATTGTGAAACAAGGAACTCAGAAGTAGCCCTTCACATAGTGTGTTCAGTGCAATTGGAGCAGCTGCTATATTCAAACATTGAATACAGTCATTCTACACACAACAATCTTTCTCTTGAAGGTGTTACGACCCTGGATATTGGATTTAATAAATAACGTATTAGTATTATTATTATAAATTCTGCGTGGCCTCCCTTTTATGTTTCATGCATTGAGCCGTGCACATAACAAAGGCACCATAGTGTAACAGCACACAATCTATAGAAGCTGCTGTAAGTGACATTAGCATTTCTTGCTAACTTCTGTCAGACTTTTCCCTTTACACTGCAGGAGACCACTGGCACTCCTGAATGTGTAGTGTAAATGCAAGAGAGTTGCCATGCATGGATTCCAGTATTAGAAACCATTTATTTTTATCAGTAAATCTATTTTCATGGTGGTCACCATGATATATCAGTTAAGGTATTATAAAAAGTATCATCCACATAAGCTTTACGGTTTTCATATTTCCAGTATGAGGTCGCTAGAACATAACACTTTGATCACACATGCATACCTCCACCATTGTTAGAGGCTTATCATTGTTGCAGTTGCACAGTAGCCATCAACCAATTCTAGATAGAGCACAGCAGACCTCACAGCTCCTGCCAGCTCAGTCAGACTATATGTCCTCTATACTAGACGACTGCAGGATCTGTAAGGTTTCATGCAAGGAAAACAAAAAACACACGTAGCAGATGGCTTCACTCCTCAGGCAATGCTGATGGGATGATATTCCCTTTCTCTCTCAGGCGTGGAAGGACCCCTTCTCTGTAGAACTTCTCAAGCTTTGCCAAAGTGTCATCCCAGAATTTAGGGTCAAAGGTCAGAGGCACAACTGCAGTCTCACGCAGGGTGAACACCACCAGGTCAGCCTTGTGTATTCCTGTCACCGCCATCTGGCACTGCACTTGAGTGTAGTAGCTGTGCTTGGTTTTGAGTCGGTACGTCTGGCCCTCATCACCGAGTTCCAGACAGAAGGCCGAATCTTGGAGGCAGGCTTCTCTCACGGTGTTCTCTCTGTGCTTGTAGGGACACTTGACCTCCAGGCAGAGAAGGCGCTCCCCTGTTTTCTTATCCTCCACGATGCCATCAGGGCTTGCCGCCAACCAGGCACGCTGTGGGTCGATAAAGAGGCCGCACTCCTGAACCTTCACGGGGCGCCCCAGCGTCTTGCTCTTCAGCCTCTGGTAGATCAGCGCTGCCTGAGCCTCGTGCTCAATGCCCCAGGCCATTGCTCGGGTCTTAATATTCGAACCTTCTCCCAAGATTGCGGTCATATAGGACTCTGGTGGAGTCTTGCTCTGGCCACTAACAAAGCGGCTGTGAGAGACACGGTGAGCGGTAGAGGCAGTTATACGGTTTTGACGCCAGGAGAACCACTTAGGATTCTTGCTCTGGCCACGAGTCTGGATTTCCACAGACTGGACAGTGGCCCTGTCCACTTTCACACCAATGCCCAGGGGCACAGCCTCAGACTTGGGACGAGATGCCTCAGCGTCCCCACTGTGTTGGGTGCTCTTGCTTAAGGGTTGTGCTGCCCATGATGCTGTACTTCTTTGACCTGTTGTTGGAGAGAATTGAGTTTTTGGGGCAGATTTCCCAGCAGGACTTGTGACTTTTCTGTTGGGGTCCTTCAAAGTGGTTTGTCCACCACGTGGTGCATAAGTTCTCCCAGGGGCTGACTTGGGCCTCTGGGACAAATCCCCTGAACCAGAGCTTTTAGATGACATTCTGACAGTCTTGTCGTTGACCTTCACTTTAAGGCTCTGTGGTGGAGCACTGCTTATGGCAGGGCCATTGTCTTCTGTACCAGTGGAAGACATTTCTCAAGTTAAAAATGTAGTCGATCTGGAAAATCTGGGAGTAAAAAAATAATTGTTAAAAAATATACATTACATATACAAAAAAAGCATACAGCCATGTAACTCAAAACTCCTCATATCCACAGAAAATCAGTTCTCTTTTAGACCTCTTCATGACACATAATTTAGTGCCAAATATAGTGCCAAATTCCAGGCTATGCACTGGAGTAGCTGACATAAACAGATTGTGACGCAGAGATTTGTTTGGTTTGTAGTGCTGAGCTGCATGGGGGGGAAACAGGTGTGAATACGGCCTTAACTTCAGTCACTGTCTGCCTTTCAATGGGGATCAATTTAAACGATCCTTATTCAATCCCTCTCCTGCACAACCCTGGGAGTCTCCCTCTCTCTCCCACTCTCGTTGTATCTCCACCCTCTCTGTCTTTCTCTCCCTTTCCCTGTCTTTCTGCTCCAGAGTGGATAATCCTTTTAGCACCAAAGCTGGTGAGCTTACAGTCACGCCCCTCCCTATAGCCTCCTCTCTGCATCCCCTATCCTAGTCAATGACACACAGCAGGTGGTGGACTGGGAGGATTGGGGGGTGCAGTGTGAGTGTGTGTGCCTGGGGTGGGGAGGGCATAAATAAGAAGCTCTATCCTGCTGTTTCCCTAAGTTCACGGCTCACATGACAGTGGGACAGCCTCGCTGTCTGACTCAGAGAGTGGGGGTCTGCCATTGCATGCCTGGTGTTTGCTGACTCAGACACTGAGGTTGCAAAAAAAGATTCCTCTGTTTCAGTCAAGTTGGAGACGTACCCTACCCTGAGTAATTAGACAGCTGTGTTGACGACGTAGCTGATTGATCAAATCTTGATCAGCACCTATTTTCTCCCCCTTATCACTGTTTCACTACCACATTGGTTTGTGCTTCACTGATTAATGGCTAGGAGTAACTTCTATCTAAATACAGGGAGTAAATAATCAGATTCTGAGTAATGTTCAAGTAGCTAGTCTCCAAAATTTCATTGTATGCAAATACAATGACAAGAAAAGCTTTTTCACTTCACTTTTTCACTATTTTAGTTTTCAAGTTCCAGTTCACCTGTAAAACTCAAATGATCTATGACTGCTTCCACATTCCTGGTTAACAATCTCCAACAGATCCTCTTCTACCATGTTCAACAGCTTACACCCAGTAAAACTGAATTAAACTCTTAGGCAGCTGCAGAGGAACTCCATACTCTCCGACTGGGAGAGACGTATGCGTGTGGGTGTGTGCGTGTGGGTGTGTGAGTGTGTGAGTGTGTGTGTGTGTGTTGTTGGGAGATTAGTCGCAGGGCATGGGACGGAGCATGTCTATCTAAGATCAGGACCCACACACTCACACCTCACTGTGTCCATCCAGGGAAGCTCGTGAACGGACATGTGTGTGGCACTATAAATAACTCAGTGAGCACTGCGCTGCACGTTTGTGGTAATGCGTTGTGGTTAGACAGAGAGAACATTGTCACAACCTTAGGCCATCTTCAACTAGACATGGTTAATGGTTGGCTCATTGCTTATGCTGAAGATCTTTCTGACATACATGCAGGTGTGTAGCCTACTTCATGTTCACATCTCTGTTTTTATCTGTTCTGTAGTGTTGTGGTACTTTGACACGCTCACTGTCTCACTGATATGTTAACATCAGCTTTTTGCAGTCTGATATTCAACATCAGAAACTAAGATCAGTATGCCTAGATGTTTTTCTTGGTGAACCATAATTGCTATGCATTCCAATATAGAACCATTTGTATTTGACTGTATTAATAGAGCACCAATTAACAATATAGCCTATTAGTGTTGTGCAGTTACAACTTTTAAGTAATCATAATGTGGCAATGTTATTCAATGAAGCCTACTGAACAGGTGGCCATTCCATGACTGAATCTAGTAAAAGAAAACGTGTAGCCCATTGCGTTGTTAGGACCTGGTAGAGTCAGTTCATGTATTTGCATCTTTGGCGCCATCCTATGTCTAAATCGAGTACAGTCAACCACAAAGCTCTAATTTTTTCAGTTTCACTTCTGTGCTTTTGACAGGTCGAGCTCGGTGAGACCTCCTGAGTAGGGTATTTAATATCAAACATCGTAATAATGTATTGTTTTGTGTATTTAGTTCACGTGTACTGACAGTAAAGAAACGATGATTTCAAAAGATCTGTCAAAAGTTACTGTCTTTGTGGCAAATAGGCTATGTCACGGTAAATCGGTTTCTCTCTCATGTCATAGGCTTATCACTTAAGGCTCTCTTCGACCAAAATGTAAACACACTGTGCTAAACAATAATTCAAAATAATTATTCACGAAATGTGTTATGTAAGAAAAATATAAAACAAAAGTAGGGGTGAAAGTTACGTAGGTAGCTTATTCATTTAAAAAGCCTATGTAGTAGTAACTATGTAACTTACCTGATGTGAGCCTGCCTGTCAGAATAGCAGACAGGGAAGTGGAATGAAACGCAAATGTAGTGTGAGCACAAGTGACTCATTACCACATGACGGCAGGAACGTCATTTCCTAACTGTAGGCCCTACCTCGCGCGTTGACCTGCTTTGTCCTGCTTTGTGTATCGACCTGCCCGTGACTATGCTCCTCACAGTCATGTCCCAGACATGCCCTGCCGAGTAATTTCCACGACGCGCAGCCGAACATGGCAACAGAAGTAAACACACTGTAAACAGGGTTATTACAAATGTGATTGGGTAGGCTACATGTTAATTATACGACTAGGTTGACCTAGATAGCTTATGTATCGTATTGGTAGGCTCCTTGCCAGGGAAAACCCTGGGAATGGATTTGGAATGGCAATGAAAGGAATTGCAATGGCTAGAATACCGCCCGGGACCATTACATACAGGTATTCCCCTGCTGACGTAATCATCTTTACCGTATGATTGCAACCATGTTTTATTTTTCTCGAGTCAGACCAAGAGACCATGCTGGTCAAACAATGACGTCGCATAGAGTTATCTAACATCAGCTATGCCATATTAAAGGGGTCGTTCGAATTGTGATTTAAAACGGTTAGGCGACGAAGTAGGACGAGATTAACTCGTTCATTTGAGTTTTTCCTAAATCACGTATAAAATGCCTTCCTATAAAATATACATATTTTTTTCCCAAGGGTTCATGTCCCAGACCGACTTCTGTATTGTGCCTCAATCGACTGTAACAGGTTATTCTGGAATATTGACACAACAATGCTAACGAGCCACCTTTGAAACAGGCACGTCACAGATTTAAGGTATGTTTCTGCAGCTTTGCACATTCTCGTACTGAACACTATGAGAAAAACATTGTTTGCAAAATGTATAGGCTACGGTGTTACCATTTTCAAACATACCATTTGTTTGATTAGGCTATATATTTATTGTTATAAAACTGTGCTTATTTTTAAAATAGGGATATATTGAGACTAATGTTTCTTGAATATGATTCTTTCCCGACCATGCAGAGCTGCAGATGCCATATGGCAATATCTCAGATCACTCCCACCTTGTATCTCAGTGGCGTGGACGCTGCCTTGAGCCACACAGTAATCACCAACCGGCACATCACTCTCATTGTGAATGCCACTGTGGAACACATATGCCCCGAGTACACTGGTGTGGAGTGCATGCGTGTGCCCGTCCTGGACCAGCCCCATGCCTCACTGTCTGAACACTTTGACACAGTGGCTGAACGCATCCACAACAACCAGACTGGCAGCACTCTGGTGCACTGCTCTGCTGGCAGGAGCCGGTCAGCTTCTCTCGTCATGGCTTACCTGATGAAGTTCAGACAGGCCACGCTACTCCAGGCTCACTACTGGGTGCTGGAGGTCAGGCCGTTCATTTGACCCAATGCTGGGTTCTGGCGACAGCTGCTGGAGTACGAGCGCAAGCTTCATGGCAAGAACTCTGTCAGGATGGTTGCCACAGTCCTTGGGGTTTTACCAGAGGCAATAGATGTGAATGAGGGGTCAGCATATTGTTTGAATGGGTGACTGAACTTGGACTAAACTTCATACAAAATGTTTAGAGTAATTAAACCACACTGTCAATGTGAAGTATCTTTTATTATTAACACAATAAAGCTACAGAAATAATAAGACAACTAAAACGAGAGATATCAGTCATATATCTCAGAGATACAAACCACACACTGTTTGATCGGCAGATAGTATGCAACCTCAAGCATTTGAGCTCAGGATATATTATAAAAGTCAGGAACATTTTGTCTCCAAAGCCAAACCAGTTCATTCAGTAGATTATGCCCCATCAGTCTCACAGAGTCTGGAAGTAATTATGATGGCATTGGGTGAGCTTTACTGTAGGAGAAATTTGCATGGGAAATCAGGACTCAATACTGGAAGCTCATTTTGACATGAATGTCGTCCAGAATCTGCTGTAGCTCCTCATCTTCAAAGCGACCTTCCAGACTGAAAAAGAAAACATAACATCAGTCTAAAATGAAAAACATCAGAGAAGTGTGAACATAAACAAGGTAAACTGAAAGTTCTTATCTTATGTGCAGCTGTGAAAGAGGACAGAGAAATGGTTTCCACTGTTTCAAAAGAACTCGAAAACCTTTCCAGCTGTTTTATTTTTTTCAAGTCCATAGTCCAAAATGACAGTAGATTTTTAAGTTAACCTGTGCAGTGTGCCACTACATTAGGGTGCTTGCCCTCAACCATGGTGTGCTGACTGTTCTTGGCTAGATTGTGTTATTTTTCGAGCAAGGTACAATCGCTAGATACACTCTCTGACAACGTCCCTATTGTTTATTCTGATTGTTGCCAGAAGCCTTTTCGCAAGGAAAAGTTGAACATCTTTCAACTTTTTGCAGTCTCTGCTAAGCATTTCAACATGTTAATGGTTTTCTCAACAGAAATCCACTGTATTTCTCTGAATTCACATACACATTTACAAGTCAAATGCAAAACAATAGTGATTATTAATGTGACAGTGTTTTTTTGCCACAGAGCAAGAGTTGGAGACTTCCTCCACTAGATCTGGCTTCTATAAGCTGCATGCCTAAGTAACTTGCTTGCGATGAGCACCATGTAGAGTACAACACATTTTTAAACCAGTTTTTCACCTGCCTGCTGCACATTTGGCATGGTAATGGCAGGAAGTGAGCTGGAGTTAAATCCTAATCTACAGTATGCTATAAAGTTGTCCTCTTTCAGTCTGATCTTCACACATCATAATGTCATTTTACGTCCATAAATTGTCTGATGGTAGTATTTGAGAAATGGCCACAAGCTGACAAAGGATACCACTATATCAGGTAATGCAAGGGATTAATCATGTGAGGAAGGTCAGTGTAATTCAACCTAAAATCTGAGGCATGGAAGCCAAGTAGAATATGAGCAGACCACCTGCAATTCTGACGCAGGGAAGAGTTAAATTAGGCCGGAGACACTGTGTATAATACTAAAAATGGTACCCTTGTGGTGCAAACCCAATGATACAGGTTACAAGCAGCAGGAGCATTAAAAAAAAATAGTACAGGTACAATACTGCATATGATTAAGATCTTTTCCACCTTGATATTATGAGGGCTGCAAGTCTCAAGCAAACATCATGCACTATACTTAACTGCAAACTCTTTTGACGTTTTAACATCATGACTAGTGTTCATAGTACTTTCATGGTACTAACTGATTACTGCAAAAGTCTATTCTTATAGAGGCACTGGTGTGAACAACATAACCTGAGAGTAAACGCTGCAGTTAACATTGTTTACTGTGACGAGCTATTTTGGACGGAACCAACCTACCTGGGAATCAGGGCTTTTGCCTCCTCAGCAGGCTCTGGACACAAATTGGCTAGGCACGCCAGCTCAAATTTGTGCAGTTTCTTTTGCAATAGCAAGCTGTGGGAAAATTACAAGATAAAAACACTTTGGTGATAATTCAGATGAACGAAACACAGATTAATTTGCAACATTCACGGAATATTTCTTACCCTCAATGAAATAAAATGAAATTGTAATAGTCAACATCATGTAATATCCACACAAAGCCTTATACAACCACAAAAACCTTACATCAACGAATAAGGAAAAAACAAACCAATGTAATTGTGTTACATCGTCTATCTAGTTAGCACTATAATGGTGCATGTGATATTCTCTCTCAGATTACATGTAGATAACACCCTTATACATAACCTATGACATAGTTACAATGTATTACTTTTAGCTCTATCACTCACCTCCGAACGCTAGCTATGGTTTCCCTGTTTTTATATCGGCTGAATCGTGCAGTGTAGTTGAGAGTCTTCATAAAGACTTCAGAGAGTTCTTGCTCATCCTCTGCACTTTCATTCTGTTGCTTTCGATGTTCCAATAACATGTGAACCTCAGAATTCAGTAGAGTCTCTGCGTTCTCAAATTCTATAGAGGAAAAAGGCACAATTAAAAACCTTCCTGTTGAAAATAAGTTTACAGAAACACAAGTGTTTGAGAATGGATAGGTATTTGACGTAGCTCGTTAGCTACATGACTGACTTAACGTTACCTTTAGGGAAGATAAGTTGAGAAGCATCCTCTTCGACGTCACCAACTTGCCCTGAATTGCCGCCAGACGCCATATTGTTGCCCGGTGAAAGATTAAAAGGAAAGGTAAGGCAACTGATTCACCACAGGGACGTACAATCTGTCCCTGTTAACAAAAATACACCTCAACTGATGTCTTCACTGCACACTTCCAGAACGCGTTCGTGCATCAAGACAATGCACTCTTCTTGGTTTGAAAACCAGGCTGTAAAAAGACTAAGAATTTTCACTAGCGCCCTCACAGTACTGGAGGTTTACTACTGCGAGCCGATGTTGGGAAGAGTTTCGTTAGAACACCATTGCAGGTAGCGAAACTCTCCATCAAACTAGTTTCGTAATTTCTAACGCTCTCGTGCACTTAGATCAGCCTACTGGTAATTTGAGCTTTTAAAAATGTATGCGAATACTTTATTACAACAATACCAATAGCCTCCTCTAACACACGCCACTCCCATTTAAACTACTGCCTTTGTTGAAAAAATATATACATAGGCATGGCCTACATTCATGCATACATAGACCCTACATAGCCAACATATATAGACTACATACCTAGATAGGCTTGCATACACTTTTCATACATATATAGCCCTGGGTACCTGGGTCATACCACGAAATCGGTGCCTTTTACGGCCACAACAAAAAAACAATCCACATTAAAATAACAGCAAATGTGTTTGTCTTCTCTCCTCAATAGTGAATCTAATTTAAGTCCAATACATATCAATTTAAGTCCAATACATATCAATATTCAATTAATTAAAAACACTTTTATGCAGAAAAGGGTGAGGTTTTTGTTCTATCCTATGATCTTTCTACTTCAGCAGGACTTTTAAGTTGTAAAATATTGGCAACTTGTTTACATTTTCACTTTTACATTTTGTGTAAAGTATGATCTTATTGCTAAGCTGTGCTTTTGTTCAAAATATGCATGATTAAAAACAACAACATCAAAAATGATCTGTGTCCCTTGATTTCACATCAATCCTGTTATCCGCATGAAAAAAAACGCTTGCAAAATGATGGTATATTCTAGAAATGACATGACATGACTTGATTGACTGCATCATCTCTGTATCGGGAATCCAACTGTGTCAAGGCAAGGAGGCCTCTCTCATTTCAATGCTATTTAAATGCCTCATAATGTCCGACCACGGGGGTCGAGCATACCCTGTCAACACAGCTACCATAATTTATTATTTTCAAAATCGAAATAGTATTTTATAACTTACATTATTATTAATATTCTAAGTAATAACCTTTTAAAGTACACAGCATGTGTTCCTGTGCCTTTACCATTTTAGCGAGTAATGAGCAAATTATTTTCAAATCCTCAATCAGTGTTTACCCTCGGTTCAATGTCTTTAGGTTAGCCTTGTAAAATTGAAAAGCTTTTAAAGGTTGTATCTATTTGTATTATTAAAGAAACATCCATATTATACGTGGAATATTTGGGGGAAAAATCCCTAATCTGAAAATATTGTCACTGTAAAGAGTGACCAAAGTAATCGTCATTTAAGTACAATCTGCCACATATTTCCATTTAAAAAGATAAGTAATATTGCATTTGTCAGTAAAATGGAAAAAAGTTCTTCAAGTCGTCTTTTTTCTCAAACTGCACAAAAAAGTGAAGATTAAAGTTATTTTCAGTTTAAATTGTTCAAAACTGATAAGGCATTGATTTTGTGGAATTACCCATCCAAATATATATTTATTTGTGTCACTATAACACTAATCTATAGTGCAGTTAGCTTACATGGTTAATGAGTAATGGTACAAAATTGGTAAAAATAGAAAGAAAAAAGATCTTAACTATGCTTAACTACACGACACCGTGTTTCTGGATGCCAGTAAGGGAAAGGAGGGAGACAGAATAATCTCAATCTCTTGTTTGGCTAATATGTTCTACCTGTCTAACTCCTGAAACCCTAAACTGCTGTAACGGTTGGGTGCTATTTTAATTTACATGAGATATTCAGGTTAAACATTAAATAACTGCAATCAATGCAATTTCATTAAGTGAAAACTATTATTTAAAAATTCTATGACTGAAAGTTGCTAGGTCTAATCATTTAAAGGTCATCTATTCTTTCATTTAGTAAAAATATTTCCAGACCTAAGGATTTAACCCTGAAAAAACATAATGACAAAAACATTACGTCCCAATGTCTGGATACTTTGGTTCAGGCTTTTACAGAAAAAACTCAAGGAAAGGCAATAACAATTTTTAAACAGAATCAAGTCTCTTGTAATATTTTTTTTCTGAATTACTTGACTGTTTTAAAGCCCATTTAACAGACATAGAAGCTGAACTCTAGATAAATAGCCTACAGCTATTATACATCAAACAAATGTTTATTTTCCCAACAATGCATTTCGGGAATTCAGAATGGAAGCTAACTAACTTCCTCACTCTCATCTGAGGCATATACACCGGAACTTGTTTTACAGTGAGCATGTACATCTTTTCTTTGGGATGATGCAAAAACGTATGCGTTGGCCGGGAATCGAACCCGGGTCAACTGCTTGGAAGGCAGCTATGCTCACCACTATACCACCAACGCTTACTTGCACGGCTTACTGAGACATTGGACTTTGGACCGTAAAGAATGGCCAGCTTCGTACTAGTACATAATATTATTATTACTCCATGCGACCTGCCTACCGGTATCTGACATTTCATATTTGTCCCTTCGTGACCATTTTCATCGTCAGATTCGTCCATTTGCTCGACAAATACACGATAGCAAGCTAACATTAGTACCGTAGCCTATGTCGTAACCTCCTATACAGAGGCGCTTGTACACTCATGCCCCATTCCCAACTAGCAACTTCACTAACGAGCACTGTGGCCTTCATTGCAATGACGAGGCTGTCTTCTGACTAGTTGTTTTTTCACGAACTATCTACGCGAGGACAATATCAGTTGATGATTGCATGAAATCACAGTTTCAGTTCCACTTTCCGCGACTGCCCACTTCCTTGTTTCATGCCTCTGGCTTGTCCAGCCTGTCTCTGTATCACAGTACGCCCTATTTGGGCAGTTACAAATGGTTATGATTTTTTTGCTTTGTGTCAGTCTTTACTTTATTTATGACACACAAGGCCTATTTTGACCAACCTATAGCCCGCAATGCTCTGGTCCATCTATTTCCTCCATATTTACACCTCACCTACCAGCCATCTTCACACATCTGCATATAGCCTGTATAGTCTATTTAAGTTTTAACCCTGTCACTCTTCTGTAATCCTGGTCTGCCACCTGGTTTCTTCATTTGTCCATATGTAAGCAAGTAAGTAAAGTTTATTTGTATAGCGCTTTTCACAGACACGAGTCACAAAGTGTCTTTACACGAGTAGGCTACAGCTACACAATACACGATAGGAATCACAATATATAATACAAACACAATATACAAACATAAGTGTATACAAATTACCCAAATGACTAAACAGATATATCTTAAGCTGCATTTTAAAAGCGCCCACAGAATCAGCAAACCTTAGAGGTGTGGGTCGAGCATTCCATAGTTTAGATGCTACAGCCTCAAAAGGTCGATCACCACGGGTCTTCAGGCGAGTGCGTGGGGAACGATAGTAAATTAAGAGAACGATGCCATTCATTTTCACTTCCTCCTCCTTTCCTTGTCATCAGACAAACATCCAAAATTACTTGATACAATTCATTTAAGTAATTTAACCCAATTGGCACTACCAAATGTTATGATCTCTCACAGCTACTCAGTAATGGTCTCTTCTGGCCATGAAAAGTCCAGCACTGATACACTTTCTTGAGTCTAGGTGGAATGTATGCAGGGAGTAAAATGTGTATACATCCTTGTAAGTCGCTTTGGTCGCTTTGGATAAAAGCGTCTGCTAAATGACTAAATGTAATGTAATGTAATGAGTAACAGCCAAGGTCACGGTGCTTTCATTCTAACAGCACAACATAAAGAAAGGTTGAATATGGACAAAGAGACATCCACCAGTAGATGGCAGTAAAGTCTCACATAACTTCTGTGAACAAACTGAGAAAAACATGTACAGTGTTTATCTATACTTGTAAGTGTGTTGTCTCATACGCCTTGGCTTTTATGTTTTGATATATGTGTATCACATGATATGTCTTTGTTGATCAAGTTTCTTCTTACACATATAAGAATCATTTCGAAAGAGGCCACAGTGCTTGCATTGCAATGTTAGAGTAATATTACACAGACATATCACTATTCATTACAAGCAGAAACAATTGGTACTGTGGTCAATATTGCACTTGTGGCCCCACTGCTAGTGAAAGTCACTGTAGAAACATGAAATTAAACTGAATAAGTTCTGACAATTTTCTATATTTTTAGTTTACCAGCTTTACGCTATTTATACCAAACTAAGTGAACTCTCTGGAAAATGCCTGAGAACCTAAAGGAATAATTTGGCTCCCTCAGATGGCTGTGGTGGCATAATATCTATATGGATACTAATATGCTCTGGTTAGTATGGATTTCTAATGTAGAAAACCTGTAGCAACCTGTTGAATGTGATTTGCGGACTTGTGGAATTTTTTTTTATAATGCTTAGTGAGTTTCCGAATCCAATTCTACTGTTATGTGAGTGGTGAAAATGTAAACAAATAAAACACATTTGTTTTGTGAAATATATTTGTTATTTGTTTATTTATGTTAATCATGTGGTGTGGTGTACAATGGATTTTTGTAAATATGTTCAGATTTTGCCTTGAAGATGTTTTTTGCCTCCTTCTCTGTCTTCTGCACCTTTGCCATCTCTTCTTTCTCTATCTTTCTCTTCTCTGCCAACTCCTCTTTCTCTCTCTTTCTCTTCTACGCCAACTCATCTTTCATTCTCTTCTTCTATGCCTTCTCTTGGGTTTTTACCTCAGCCATTTCTTTGGTCAGCATTTTCTTATCTTATTCCTCCCTGTATATCTCTCAACCCAAGAAACACTTCCTCATTTCCATCTCTACCTGTTTAAGCTCCATCTCTCTCTTTTGCCTCTGGGCCAACTCTTCCTTCTCTCCCATTTTCTTCGCTACCAGCTCTTCCTTCTCTCTCCTTTTCTTCTCTACCAGCTCTTCCTTCTCTCTCCTTTTCTTCTCTACCAGCTCTTCCTTCTCTCTCTTTTTCTTTTCCATGAGGTCCTTCTCCAATCTCTTATTTTCTTCTTTTGCCCTCTTCTTCTCCACTTCCAGCTTTCTCTTTTCCTCAGAGGCCGCGTTTTTGTTCAGTATCTTCATTGCCTCTTTGAGCTGCTTCTCTTCCTCTGCGAGTTGCCATTTCACTTGCTTTTCTTGAGCCTTCCATTGCCTCTCCAGGATCTTCATCATCTGTCTTTCTTTCTCTTCCACCTCTTTCAGCTGCTTAGTGCAGTCACGCAAGTCTAATTGGAGTTTAGCTCTCTCTCTTTTTATATTGTCCTGTGCTGCTCTCTGGTTTAATTTTATCTCGGTCTCCTGAATTAGCAGGTATTCGCTGATATACTTCTTGTGCTCCGGCGTCATATTTTTTTGCTCTCTCTTAAAATAATCTTTCTGTTTCTCCAGGGCCTGTTTTTCCACCTTCAGTCTGATCTTTACCTCCTTCTCATGACTTTTTAGCATGTGCAAATTGTCCAGGACGGCCCATTTGATACGCCTAAGATGCACAGTGTTGGTCAGTCGTGGAGTTTCCTCCGTACCGGTGTCTATCCCTGCCATTTTAGGACCCTTTGTCCTCCTTTTTATCGTCATCACACGAGCCCTCTGCTTCCTCATGACCTGCTCATCAGTGTCACTTTCGTCCGACACACCAATCTGAGTAAGAAGTTAATCAGATGTTAAACAAAGATAAACCTACAACATATTTAAGCAGCTGCATATTGAAATAAAAAGATCACAAACATGACGGTCTGGTCTGGTACTAACCATTATTATTTTTATAGGCTCCTTCCCCATACATTTAAGGCATTTCAGCTCTACAGCCTTGCGGGTGTTTGGGCAAACAAGAATGGTGGGAGGGCCATGACATGTGTGTCCCACAGGGACACAGCCCTCCATTTGAACACGGTGTGGGAATGTGCAACAGTCCAAGCAGATGTTTAGTTCTTTAATACTTTCATCAGGGTTGCATTCAAGGACAGACTCTGTCTTTGCTAACTGCTCAACAGCAATGTCAAAGTCATCCTCATGATGTTCTGCATCATTCTGTGTTTCAAAGTCCCTCAGCATCTCCTCTCTTAACTTCTTTAGTTCCAGGGTGAGGCCGATGTTCGTGCCGTCCAGAGCATTACACAGGTCGAGCTGTGGCTCAGTCACCTCAGGGCAAGAGGCAGCGTGGATGGCAGGCCAAGGAGGTGATACAGGGGCCGTAGGGGAGGGCTTGTTCACAGTAAGCTGAGATGCTGCAGCATGATGCTCCTTAACCACTGAGGGCTCAGAGCGAACTTTATGACCCTTCATATAGTTGGAGTGATAGGGGACACCATGAGTGCGTCTGCTCAGAGGTGAGCCCATCCAGCTCGGCCAGGTCCCTAGGAGGGAGCACACAGGGAGCCTTGGGGCCAAAGAGATGGCCATTGGCTCTTGCTGCGGGAGGACCTCTAACAGTTGACCTGGGCTCCTCGAGGAAACGTAGGGTCTGTCTATTCCAGCCTGCAATTCAAAGACATGTTTCTTCATGTAACACACACACACACAGAAGCAAATTGTATTCTGATAGCATCTGCCTTCTGTTCAGAGTTTTTTTCCCCACCTCATCCACTTCTCCCTCAGACAGCTCAGCACCCTCATCTAATTGATGTTGCTGAGCTTGTTGATCATGAAAAGACTTCATCTTTGAGTGAAAACTAAAGAGAAAATGTAGTTGATTTTATAAATTAAACAACACTTCAGAGATTATAATACAAGCAAGGACAGTGCATTTAAAAAGCCTAAAATCACATTGGCAGACAAACATTGGATCTATCAGAGATTAGAAATAAAATGAAACCAATGATAACCACTTATATTCCATAGTCTTTCCTATTGTTCCTGGTTTATGGTTTTGTATGATTAGACAAATGAAGTGCCATACACATTTACCGATTGGAGTTATGGATAAATAAAACAGAACTGATAGGTCTTATTTCTCTTCAATCAATTTCACTCTATCAATTTATACACAAATATACCATTTCCTAGACATAAAAAAAATACACCGTACTGTAAACTCACCACAAAAGCAAATACGTTATTTTTCGTTTTGTCGTTGCTTACAGTCCTAAGTCTTGCTATCCTAAACTGAATTAACTTTCCAAGTAAAACGCTTCGTTATCTTATGTTCATGAAATGGAATGTTACCATTATGTCGTCAAACTCATTGCGTGGCGTCACAATCAGTGACAGCCTTATAATAATAATAGAGTCAATTTTGCACTACCTCCCCTCGTAACGTAGGCTAGGCTACATGATATATCATTACAATAAGCGTTTTTTCACACAACCTTTCAGTATCACGAAGTCTGACGGATCAGGGATAACTGCATGAAACTCGATAAACCTGCCTATATGAACAACAGTTTCCAGTTGTTACATTCATAAAAGCTTTTGGCTCCCCCCTATGGTCATAATTGGACATGTAATGTATATTCGACTGAATTATGATCATGATTCGGCCACGTAGGTTTATGAAAATAGTCCACTTTCTAACACTTTCTTGCCCATCTCACTTTGTCTCAGATGAGCATGAAATCTAAATAAAATTGACAGGAAACACATCAGGAGAACAAATCACAGAAATTCATTTTTGTGATATTATCATGGCTGTGAATACCATGTAGGCCAATCACTTTTTCACCAACTACAAAGTCAGAATTTGTAAGAGTAGGCCTACATTTAAGAAACCTGTAAGAAACTATAAACACTTTATTTACACTATATAACACTTTAAATGAACAACAAATCACATAACATAGTTAATAAAATAAATAAATAAATAAATAAAACAGCATTCGATGTTGTACAGATAAAGAGCTCTGTAAACGTAAAATGAAACTTGTTAGCTGTAAATTACACGGGAAAGACCTCTACCTAGAGCAGGAAGGGAAACTACCAAAAAATGAAAAGCTTTGAAAAGATCAGAATGGGGAGAGGGGAGTGGTTTGAGAAACAGAACCGAATTTAATGTATGCAAAAGGAAACGTTAACATGTGTACATAATATAATAAAAAAGCAAGTAACTAATACAAAATTCCGCCTAGATGACAAAAATATGCTTTGTACCTCAAGATTTAGGAACGTCTACTCAGTGGGAAGCTTCTAACATTAGCAAGATGGTTAGCCTGCCTTGTGGACCAGTGACTGAGACCAGCGTAAATTGTGTTAACAATGGCGACTTGGTGAGTTCATATCGTCTATATATGAAAACGTGTATTATTTCTGAAAAAGATATCGGTGTAATTCGAAAGAAAAAAAACAGACAACAGAAAGCATATGTTTTCCGTATGTAGATGCTATGGAATAGCGAGCTGCTAACGTTAATTAGCTAAAGTAAATTATATTTGACTATAGCTTACTGTGTAGGCTTCATGTAGAAATCATAAATTATTCTGTAATAAAATGGAACGGTCACGTTTATCAGATACCAATTTGAAACCACATTTTCTATGGATGATGCAAGACTGAAAATAAAAAGGTGAGCCCCTAAGAAACTTCTGGATCTGAACCTGTATGGAGAAGTGGGCAAGTTATTTTCCTTCCTTGATTTTCACAATTTGCATTTATGTTCACATTTACATTTAGTCATTTAGCAGACGCTTTTGTCCAAACAAAATGTTTTGGACAAACATTACCCATACAATGTAAGTTGTGTTCAGAAGAGTCTAATAACCTATAATTAACAAAAATAATGTCATAGGATCCTATCACAGTTAACACAATTACCCATCATCCAATTCACCCAAGCGACCTGGATGATATAGCTAGGTACACTTTATTCTGACTTGTGTGATAACAAATTTCACAAACCACCAGTTCTCGTTACCCTCTCCCACAAATGTTTTAATTGCATATGACGGTCAACGCAACTTCTGATCCCTGAGGACTCTGAGTCGCAACCTCTATGAGGTGATGGAGTCTTTCTTTTTACCATCATCTGGCTTCTTTACAAAGGTCGCTCCTTGCACCTCGAAAAGCTTGCAGGTGGAATACACATCAGGAACAGCAATGCCAATGTGGCCAATGAGTTTCCATTGTAGTAGGAATTAATAATACTTTCAAAGAGAAAAGGTTTGTGCTGCATGGTTTTGATCACTTGAATTCACAGTGCTTGGCTATGAAGCTGAAAGATAACCATTAAGATGGAGAAATATAAAAAAAACTAGCAAACATATAGCAGTCTTTGAGGTCAGATTTCCCTTACTGTAACTAGTTCGGCTAAAAATATTCTTTTACATTTTTTTTCATCATGTGAACCACACTGGAGCACTATGTGACCCAAAGATGACGAAGAACATCTTGTTCAAACAAATGTTTTATTAAGAATGACACCATAAAAACAATTAAACACATGCTTGCTAACAGTCTCGGCATGTGGAACTGTTAGTCGAAAAGTACAATGATGTTCAGGTTCAAAAGTCTCCATAATACCAAAAAGCTATCTGAATCCTGTGGTTTGATTTGAGTGTGAATTAATTCTCATACAAAGCACTGCAGCTCTGTGATCAAAGAATCTGAGGAGTGTGTGTCTAAATGATGACCAGCAGCAGAATGTATGCATCACAGGAAAACATGGTGTGTGGATTTAATTCTCTGCATATATTTAACCATAAAATCATTAATGAGTGATTATCATTTCAGTTTGATATGGTGCAAATCACTTTATACAATTTTAAGAATTCAAAATTAAGAATTTAAAACCGATAGTCTGACACACTGCTCTGTGCTTGCTGGTGAAAAAAATTCTCTGATTGTATAGGGAACATTTTCTCTCCAACATTAGAGAAGTGTATAAATGCAAAACAAAAAATTTAGTCTGATGTAAAATATAAGTATTGTGTGGAAATGTAAAATAGGAGACTTGATTTTGAAGTTTATGTCTAAAATAAAATAAAAAGTAATGTTACTTAATGTGGAATGTGGGAGTGTATTGCAGTGATGTAGGGATGTACAATCTGTGATAGGAGCAGTGGCGACTCCTAGAGGACACCAGGGGAAGCAAGGAGCAAACTAAAGGCATGTAAAACACCAATAACAGTACAGTTAGCACCAATAAAAGTGGGCTACCATGCTTACTGGCTACCATGCTTACTGGCTACCATGCTTACTGGTGTCTTTTGGCAATGTAGTGCTCTCCGTTTCTTTTCTTATGTTTTCACAGGGTGGCCCAATCCGGACAGAACTACATAGTGCATATGTAATACATGTTTATCTATCCTTCACATTACCATGTACTATTTAAATTAATTCTAATATGTCACCAAAATTAGTTGCCTATGAAGCCATACCTCAAAAAGTGGTAAATACCTATACTGTTGCCTTAAGTGGGTGGTTTGTCCTACTCCAGCTATTTCACTGAGACCCATGATGTCACAACATTGCCTTCTTACTATGTCTTCTTATGTCTATGGTGACTAAAGACTTTACAGGACGTTACCAGACATTAACTCTCTTCCAGTGTCTTTGGTGTAACTCTGGCTCCAGAAAACCTTTACAATGCATGCTCCGGATCCAAATAGCCCTTACTGCTCACAATATGGCGGCAATTTTGAAAATATGGAAACTCTTATTTTATATATAAAGGCAGGGTAGAACAGTGGCCAGGCACTTGGGCTGGAACACTTGTGCAGTTGCCCAGTGGACTGTACATATGTTGAAAGCATGTGCCTGGACACACCATCATACATGGAGCGAGCCCAGGATAATAATAGATGTGTTGATCCTGATAAAGTACAGTTGTGCCATTTATCTAAGGGCTGTCGTGGCCTTGAAGAGTGCTTTTGATTTTGAATGGAAAATATGTTCTTTATCTCAGACCGACAGTACAGTGTGTACCACACAAAATCTGGTTTGTTTCAGTGTTTTTTTTCCATATGCACTCAATTGGGTCTTTGCATTGGTGGCGATAAATTCAGATTCTGCATTTGACCTAATCCCCATCAATGTTTGTACGTTGTGTTTCAAATGTTGGTGTCGTGATCCAGTTTCTTCCTCTTTGACAGTGATCTATTGTTAATTTGGACAATTGTGCAAAACAACCCATGCTAGAAGAGAATCTATAGGCTATTAATTTCATAGGGCAATGAGCTGTGTGTTAGAATTGTTATTTGTACTCATATGTACGGACTCATAGGATGGTTGAGTAGAGGGAAACCTTTGTGGGACAGGTGAAACAGCATGTTGATTTGTGGGTGTGATCGGTCCAGTGAATAACTCAGTGGTCAGTGTTATGCTGTCAAACTGTGTAGAGATTAGATAAGATGCGCCAGCCAGACTTTTAAAATCAAGATGCAGATTACATTTTAAAGAAGGAAGTGGCAGAACGGCTTCTTTTTGATCAGAGACACCCAAATGAGGCGTTTAGGTCTGTGCCCAGGTTATGATATCTATCAAATTAGGATCCTATGTGTTGTAATTATTCTGCTGTTTGTTCTGAAAAAACTTTTGTGAATATGAATGTAAATATAGGATGAATGACATCTCTTGAGAGTAAAAAACTATTAATTTTGACAGGGGAAGCTCATAGTACGTAATCATACTGTATAGTAACTGAATGTATCAAATTGCAAGCCGTTATTTTAAGATATTGAGCACTACAGTAATCCTCTACTTAGTGCCCTCAACCATTCCAATGTCTCATGTATTCATACTTTATAATATTTTCTTGGACAGTTTATGTGGATAACTTATAACATTAAGTCATATTTGGTAAAATTCCAGATAGAACTGGAACACAGGACTTAAAAATATGTACCTCTACAGTTTTATATTGTTATGATCAACAATACATTTCAGTCTCATTGAAAGCTAAAACAGAAGTCGTATAGTAGGGATGTAGTAATGTGTCTGAACTGCTTTGGCAAAACACCATGGACCTGTCAGCATGAACCTTGAACAAATGATGGAATACAGTGGGTTGTCATGACTACCCTCATGAGATAACTGGGTGTGACATGTGATCATGTGCTGTACGCAGTGGACATGTGCAGTGTGTGTAACGCTGCCATTTGAAATGATAGACTAGATAGAAAGTTGGAAAAATCAGTTACCTTTAAACTAATGGGTATTTTTTTATATTAGGGGACTTAACTGGATCTAGATATTTGTTTCCCCTGAAACTGAGGACCCCACAGTTTGGTGTTTTTTTGCGCAATATCAGAAACCTTTGCCTAATGTTTGTTTAGGTCATTTTGATAGCAGGTATTCGCTACATTTATTACTAGACAATTCAGTACCTTAAGTGTTTGCAGTCATGACACTTCAGATACAGTTAGACGAGTGTGTCTGCATGTGTGTTTTAAGAAACCAGTAGGGTCTTTCTTTAATAGCGGAGAGCGTGCTCCTTAGCAACACTTGTCATGAAACTTCATTGGGCCATTTCACACAATGGGCATGTCTCTTTTTTTCATTATACGTTACAGTTGATGGAGAAAGATTATCAGGCAGATGAGTTTTTTGAAGCGGTCAGGACGGCCTTCCCTCTGTGTGCCCCTGTGCATTTGAGAGGCTAGTGGCTTAGCTGCCATCACGTCTCATCTCGTCTCGTCTCTCTTCACCGCCCCGTATAGCTCCTATAGCGTACACTTCTATTTGCAACCCAGCCAAGGTTCCAGCGCTGCTTTTCTTTCATCCGTAGACAAAGAACAGGCAAAAGAGCTTCCAACAGCCGGCCCGGCTCTAGTTAAAGTTACTGCCACTAAAGCAGCTGCTTAGGTTTGGGTTTCTCAGCGCCCTGCTGCACATTTTGTCCCAAGTCTTGATCTCTCTGTGTTTTTTATATTTTTTGCTCTTATGCATTTCACCAATTCATACCTTTTTCATGTTGGATGTATGCAAGAATGCAGTTTCATCTTGTGTTTATGCACGTGTACTTTGGAGCTATTGGACAGGGCATTTTTTCAGTTGCCCTGTAAAGATGTTGTTGACCATCACAGGCTTTAATGCAATCTAAAATTGACAATGGTGGTGTAGTTTTTTGCATTCAACTCCCTCACAAATGAAAGTTGACAAACAGCAGTGTTTCTTACCGGTATCAAAGGTCTATTACATAGACACCAATCTTTGACAAAAGAAATTGGACCTCTGCTGTGAGAGCTGTAAATCAGAAGCACTCTCTTACTGTCAGGATTAGAGATATCTGTCTAACATGTCAAGGCTGGTTGGTGTCAGTGCCCAAGCACAAGGCTGGTTGGTGTCAGTGCCCAAGCACAAGGCTGGTTGGTGTCGGTGCCCAAGCACAAGGCTGGTTGGTGTCAGTGCCCAAGCACAAGGCTGGTTGGTGTCAGTGCCCAAGCACAAGGCTGATTGGTGACGGAAAGCAACAGAGGAAAATGGTACTCGTCCGGTAGCTGTGCACCAAGAATTATTTTGGCTCACTTTGTCTGCCTTTAACATCTAGTGTTTGAGTGCAGCTCAAGTGTTCTGATTCACGAGGCTCTTTAAGGGGCACTACTTGTGAATTCCCCAAGAGCCTCTTATCCAAGCAATATGGTTACTTCTCTCCTGCTTCTCTCGGGTGTTGCAGGTTGGCAATGTCATTTTTTAGCTAGTTGGAGTAAAACGTTTATCACCCGGCCATAAAGTGAGCTTCAAGGTTACGGAGCCACTCATAAAGTGTTTCTGTGGAAAACAACAACAGTCATAGAAAGGGACAGAGCACTTCAGAATTAAAGTTATTTGATGTCAAAAGAAGCTGAAATGAAAGGCCCTCCCATAACTGGTACACATTTTGAATGCTTGATTACCCCCTTGGTTCAACCTGGCATGAAAACTGAGATACTTCAAGTGAGACTTCTGTCATCTAGTCAGACACGCTGGTGAATATTCCTGTGAAGTCATACTCTCTCCCTTGGTGCACCATTGAAGTAAAAAAGCCTTGCTTCCTGAATGATCATTACCTGACTCTGAGTCTCTAAGTCTATGGTAGTGAAAATGACCATCACCTGATAAAAACTGAGAGAGCATTTTTTTTTTAAGTAATATACAAGAAAGCTATAAACTTTGTAGACTTAAAGGACCAGAAACAAATGAAAAAGGAAAAAAAAAGAAACCAAAAACAATATCGTCTTTACAAAATATACAGAATAATTATCATTATCATTAGTGGTTGGAAAATGTGTCCGTGTCAACTTTTGAATAGTTGGAATAATTTTGGATTTCTTACAGTTTTTCCAATCATTTTAGTTCTTGTACCTATACCATGGATACTTTTCCCAAACACTTAACACAGTGGCCTTTACAGACACACACCTCTGCATATCAGTTAACTTTTGGTGCAAAATGCAATACAACAACCACACCACAATCAATTCTGCCGTAACTTTAAAACATGTTCCCTCTCAGAGTAGAATGACCTAAAAAACACTAACAACTTGAAGCATTGCTAATTGCATCTATAAAATGTTGCTGTGTCCTCCAGTTTAGCATAGATTACTGTAGTGTTGCATTCAAAAAAGAGAAAAAACACACACAGACAAACACTTCTTTGGACTACAGTAATAAAGTTTGTAAAATGCTGCAATATGTTTCATTACAGCCATATGCTAGAATTGCATGTGTTACTGCACTATATAGGCTTACTACATTACAACAAAAAGGCACGAATATGCTGCGTATTTACTGCAGTATTTCCAATGCAGTAAATTACATACATCAACACAAGATACAGTCTACCAAAGTACTGTAATACCACTAGAAGTCTGCTGTAGCCCTACAGTAATGCTGATCCATTCTGTCCTCTGCATTTGGTGTCAAACTTTTACATGTTTGAACTTTGCATTTACGGTAACATTCTCCTCTGCATTGCATCTTGGAAATACGTCAATCCAAGCCAAGTATCTGAAGACAGTGTTGATATGTCGGTTTGCCTCTCACAATGGATGTCAAAATTGAGTGTGGCAAATTTACTGTAATTACTGTATTTGCATTCTTCAATCTTTCACTGATAGCCTATGACTTACATAAAGAGCGGTGCTGTAATAGTGGAAACAACTTTTCAGGAACAGTCTGCAAGCCAAAACAAACTAAATAATCTAAATAAACTTTCTGCTAAATTAAGAATACTTTTTCTTATTCAAGCATATAATTTAATTTGTCTGTCTAAACAAAGCATCTTTCCATCTACAGTGATCTAAATTACTGTAAGTAAGGTTTTGAACTGAAAGTTAACTGTTCTGAACAGAGTATCTAAACATGGGCAAAAAATGCTGTAGTTCCACAGTGTTTTGCTGGTAGTGAACATTGAATGGAACAGGTATCCATGAATTTTGGAAGAAGGTGTCATTGCCAGCATTTGTATCTAAGCATAGGGGCAAGTATCCACAGTTTGGTTCACATGGTCTACTGGTGTGCTCCATGTGTTAAGTGTTTTGGGAATGTGAACATGGTATAGGTACAAGAACTAAAATGATTGGAAAAAACTGTAATATGGTATCAGTAAGCATGTCTTGCTTCATTTAATAATTTATCAGAATTTGCATTCATGCAGTTGACCACCTGCATCTCAGCTGAAGACATCCAGTACCGAGAAACTGTCACTTTTGCTGGGTCAAGTGATACTGGATTGGATGGAAACAAATTAATGACCCTTATTATCCCTAGAGAGCAGGTGTGTGTATGTGTGCTTGTGTTTGTGTGTGTGTGTGTGTGTGTGTGTGTGTGTGTGTGTGTGTGTGCGTCTGTTTGTGTGTGTGTGTGTGTGTGTGTGTGCGTGCGTGCGTGTGCGTGTGATAGAGAGAGTGAGAGAGTGCGACAGAGAGAAAGAAAGAGTTTCACATACATCATCTCATCACCACCAAAATGCACCTGAGTGGGAATGTGAAGCCAACCACTGGCAATGTGTTGTGGAAGTGAGCAGAACTTTCACTTTACAGATACAGGACGATGAGGCATGAATGTGACTGGTTTGGATGTTGTGGGGAGTTTCATGACTCGGTACATGCACAGATATTTGCACGGGGACTGACCCACTTGTTTGTGAGACCAGCCTTTGCTAGGGGCAACAATTATTCCCAGAGTGTTCTTTCATATCAACCCAGCCTGCTGACCCCCTTTCAAACATCATTTTTAATTAAATTCTTCTCTTCTTTGACCATCTTGGAAACACTTACGCTTGGAAACACTTACGCTTCACAAGAGTTGACTTGTCTCCATTTATCCATTGCACGTCAACAAATGATGTATTTTTGTGCGAGAGCTTCACCTGATCGTTTTGGGACTGACCATGCGTGCCTAAGCCTGTTGCTTCTGGACTGTTTACGCAGTGCCATAGCTATGGACTATATGTCCTCTCGCATGTTATTTAAGTTTCTGCTATGTGGGCACTCAGCATGCTGTAGCCATGAGAGAGATGGAGAGAGGGGGGGTGGAAGAGATTACCCACAAATGTTCAGCGCTACTGTCATGTATTCCATGGGCACAGTTTATCTCTCCGATTACGTTTTAAGTAGCCCTCCAACTTTGGACATGTCACCCAAGCCTTTATTTGATTATTTCCATGGCCTCCTGTGTTATCTGTTGTGGATGGACACACATGAAGTGCTTGTGTGTTCTATCCCACATGTGCTAAGAATACTCTTGTGGACAGTCGTCAAGGTGCCTTTTTAATCACACAGAGTGGGTGCCTGCACAGTCAGCGAAGTGGGATTTATCGCTCTCATTACCCATTACCCTCTTTTTACTGTTTCTTTTTTTCCATTTACATGTGTTTTGGTTTGTAAATACCAAGTGTACTCTTCATGTAAACGTTTTGTTTGTGTGAGTGTACGGATATTCATAAAACTACATGTGCTTTAGTTGTTGGCTGTTGAAATGAGCAGTTATTGCAAGGCACATATAATTTCAGTCATTTTTAATTTTTATATTTCCACTCTTGACTCTTGACATGCAGAGGTTTTAAACCTAACAAGGACATATCTCTATGACTGGCACATACTTTATGTCCTTAATATTCTCCATGCATGTGCTTCTTTCACCTCCTCACTGCATCTGACATACTGCTCTCCTACACATGTGCTGCACACATCCCTCTGTGTTCATACAATCTCTTACAACTTGTGTGCAGCACAGCAAAGACAGCCCTCATGTTTCAACATCAAAATCCCCTGAAATGGTGCAAATCTGGCTCTGCTGACACACTGGTCCCACTGGAAGAGGAGCTGCTGGTATGGAGGATCCCTCTAGCAGTGGCGGTGGCAGGGTACCTCCTATTCTGCTGAGTAGGACTGTCTGTAGGGCTGCGGCAACTGGAGATGTCCTGGAATGATGGTGGGGTTTATGGTGCAGGGCATTCCTCAATAAGCTGGCAGTATGGAGGAGAAGATTACCATTGTCAGGCAGCTGTGTCAGAGGTACGTGAACGTTTTGTACAAATTCCTCGCTAATGGCCTGGTGGGTTTAGTCACTCAAAACCTGTTCTATAAATATCTCTATAGGGACAGAAGTGTGTCTTAGTTTAGGGATGGGGTGGTGGTGGTGGGGGGGGGGGGGGGGCATCTGATTAGGGGGTTTATAAAGCCCTCACCCAAGGAGCTACCCTTCACTTCCATTTTCACTGACTCCAGTGAGAGAGAACTCCAGCATCTTCCACCAGCCTCCCGTCTCAACCTCCATCTCCCCGATGTCTGAGAAACGCCTCCAGATCAGCATGAATCGCCAGCCCACCTGGGATCCCTTCCGCGACTGGCAGCAGGGCAGCCGCCTCTTCGACCAGGGCTTTGGCATGCCCCACTTCCCCGAGGACCTCGGCCAGTGGACCAACTCCCACTGGCCCGGCTACATGAGGCCCCCCGGCTCCATGTACGACAGTGGCGTCTTCTCCCAGGGCCCTTACGCCCGCGCCCTGTCCCGCCAGATGAGCAGCGGCATGTCCGAGATGAGGCAGACACGCGACCACTGGAGGGTCTGCCTGGACGTCAACCAGTTCTCCCCCGAGGAGCTGGTGGTCAGAACCAAGGATGGGATGGTCGAGATCATTGGTGAGTGATGATTGACTTAGACCAGCATCAGGGGATGCTTTAAATGAATCTGCAAAACTTTGTAAAGGGAAATGAGATTTTAGAAGAAAATAGAAGCAAAATCTAACCTTGTTTATTCAGTGAAGTAAAATTTAAGTTAAATGTAACTTAAGTTAAGTGTAAGTTTATTTACAACCTAAATAAAAATTCATGATATTGTATACTGTACACTTCATTGGCTAGTATGTCTGTATCCTGCGAAAGTACATCTGCAGATAACATGCATGAACTGAACCTTTCATCTTCTGTCTGTAGGGCAACATGAGGAGAGGAGGGATGAGCAGGGATTCATTTGCAGAAGTTTCACCAGGAAATACACGTGAGTGGATGAATACTTTTAAAAACAGTTTACCTCCTGTAGCAACTTGGATTTCATTTAGTCGTTTGAATAGGGACTTTGTGAATTGTGTTTTCTGTCAAAGACACCCTCTTTCTTCTCGTTGTAGTCTGCCCCCCACCGTTGACTCTGAGAAGGTCACCTCCACTCTCTCACCCGAGGGTGTGCTGACAGTGGAGGCTCCTCTTCCTAAACCTGCCCTGCAAGTGGGTGAGGTGTCCATCCCCGTCTCCAAGATGAAGAAGTAAACGAGAACCTCAGCACAACATCTGAGGAGTCATTGATCGTCCCGAAAATGATTCTGCCGCAGACACACATCTGCCTTACAACTGATCAACCTGCTGAGCTTTTGGTTCCTTATTTTTCAGCTTTGTACTGTGTTATGTGATGTCAGTTTTTTCATCCATAACTCTTTGAACAAAGTAACCAATCACTTTACCATTTGCTGTGATTCCGTCTATACTTTGCTTTCAATCTGTACCCATCATGTTGTCAAAATAAGCTGTCAAAACAATTGTACGACCATTGTTTTATGATGGTTATGCAACCAATCAGTGAGAAGGGAATCAGACATATGTAACCATTTTGTCGATCAAATCACAAGTGAAATAATGGATAGAATGGAAAATACAAGTGTCTGTACTGAAAAGCTACATAATTGCATATTGGGAAGAAATAAAAATGTCTTTTGGAAATTCAAAGTAAAGTATATGTTTTTCATTCTTCAAAATAGCAATGTTGAGGTCAAAGATGAAGGGAATGACATGCATCGTGATCAATGAAATATAAAAAATAATAATATCCCACTCAGACATAGAGGGACTCAAAAGACTGGACCCCCAACAAAAGCTGTGATCGCTAATTGGATAAGCTGTGTTTGCCTAGGGCTTCATCACATTTGCGGAGACTCTGCTCAATTTGTAACTTGAACAAACAAAACAAAACAAAAACCTGTCATCTGTCCTATACACTATGTATCCTAAACACCTATGTGATTAATATTTAACCCCTACGTGGGGCTTAATGACCCTTAGCCTGAGTTAAAACCAAGCAACTGACACATACTAGATAGCAGATGACTTTGCTCTCAAACTCAGAACTCTCTAATATAGTGCACTCAGTTACACTCACTTCTCAAGAACAAAGAACGAAGTACAAGTTTTCTGTAACTTTGTGTCCCGTCTTCGCCCTTGCAAGTATTTAAGTTCTACCGGAGTCTGCTGTGCTGGCATTATTACATAAAATCAACACAGCAGGTGTGAAAGACAGTGTATTATCTTAACTGTAACTGATACCCCACCATGAAGTGGCGGTGGCTCAGTGGTGGAGCGCTATATATAGCTGGGTCACTGTTATGCAAGGGAGTGTTGATCCCCGAACAAGTAAGTGATAGATTGGGACTGCTTGTCAAAATGATGCCCAGGGACTACCAAGGAGCCGCTGTGAGTCTGCCAGGCACAGGTTATTTATAGAAGGTCTGCTGTATTCTTAGGAACAATTTTGACAGTTCCTCCAGTATTTTTGTCTTTTTATGTGCTTTTATGTTGGAGGATTATATAACCTGTGTTCATAATTAATACAAGATTAGGGTTTTTTGGCAACTCTGCAGCTGGTGGGACTAAATATTTATGGAACTAATTGTACATGCCACGGGACCTGATTTAATACTAATGCACTTTGACAGACTTTGCAAAAATACTTCTTTTGAAATGTTAAACAGTTAAACATGGTGATACCCTCACTTTCCACAGAAGACATTTAAAATTAAGCATTTTATTTACAAAAGCACATGCAAATCATATCATTACCATTCATATCTAGCTTGGCTTGATGGCACATATAAATCATTGTCATTGTACAGGTCTGCTTGTTACATTACAGAAGGTACCGGGATGTTCTGCCGCCCAGTGGTAATAACTGGAACTACTGTTCTTGACGCCTTGAGGGGTGCTATATTTCCCCCTATGTATAGGATGTGTACAGCACAAACGGATGACGGATGGAGATGCTTGAGTGGCTACAAAATATCGGGGTCTATAAGATAGACAGACAGAAATAAATACTGAAAGAGGAAGAAAGAAAGAAAGAAAGAAAAGTCAACACAGATAGGAAAAAATAGGGTAGAAATGGTCATTTTCCCTAATCCCCAAAAGCTAACACACCTATCATCTATCTTCTCCATTTAACATTATCTTACCAGTGGCCCTGCTCTCTAATGCAAACCTGGAGGTTGGCAGATTAAAGGATGGCTTGTCCTCCTGCTCCCACTGATCATAGCCCCCGATGCTTTGATGGTCATCACAAGAAGGAGGTACACCAGCGTCCGTCACCTCAAGGAGAATGCATTAGGAGACGAGGACAGCGGCGTGGGGACAAGGACAGATGCGAAAGGTTAATGTAATAACCGCCATTTAGTCTTTGCAAGCCTCTCTACAGGAGATGTGAGCAGAGCAACAATCAGCAATAACATTCTATCTTTGATTATATGCATTTTGCTTTTGTTCCAAATGTATATGTATATAGATACATGCCTAAATTTAGCTTCTCACAGTATAATTTAGGTAAAAGAGGGGTGAAGACCCTGACTGGTTCCCTTGTCCCCCAAAGGATTGTCTTGCACAAAAGTGCCTTGCAGGAGAGAGAGGCTGCTGAATTCTAATGAAAATCAAATGCGCACGCTTCTCTTGTCTCCTTGCAGGTTTTTCTGTAGGTGTCTACACTGAGCTGAGAAGGAGTGTGTGTGTGTGTGTGAGAAAGTAAGTGTATGAGAGTGTGTAAGGTGGGTGGGGGGTGGGGGGGGATAGGGGGTGGTTAGGTGGTGTGATGTTTCTCACAGCCCTAGCAACAAGCCTGTGATTGGTTGTCTGAGCAGCCAAACTGCACTACCATTGGCTGGCTGGCAGAGCCATTGGAAGTACAGGCATGCTCCTCACAGTGGGGCTGCGTAATACACGGGTGGCTGGAGGAAGCTCTGCTCGTGTGCCAGGCCATCCAACAGTTGGCCACCTCAGCCTGCTTGCCGACGCAAGCTCCCACCCCTCATATAAAATAAACAGATGTGCATGAATAATTGATCGGTCGAGCCTTACTGGACTGCTTGTGTGGAGAGAGAAGGAGAGAAAGAAAGAAAAGAGGGAGAGAGAGCGAGAGAGAGAGAGAGAGAGAGAGAGGAGATGATTTAGAGAAGCATTTGCTCACTCTTGAGTATTGCTATTTTATCAGCCCCTTCCTCTTGGACGTGCAGTAAAAACTGAGCAGCAATCCCGGTCTAGTAACACACAGGATCCATGTCAGAATCAGGCTGTCAAATCTGACTGCTTAAACTCACAATTAATTGGATTACATAATGAAATGCCTCTCCTGTCAACACATCCCACATCAATAAATGATACACACCTGAGCGTAAACTGAGGGATTAGTAGGGCCATGTGGATTATTAGCATCACGCTACAAGATTAAGAGCATATGTTGACTGATAGGATAATGTAGGCTAACTGGCAGGTGTTGTGGTAAAAAAAAAAAACACAGTAGTGGCAGTATTCTGCTTTTCTCTCTCTCTCTCTCTCTCTCTCTCTCTCTCTGTTCCACCGTATCTCTGTGTCTATCTTTCTATCTCTCTATGCTCTGCAATGCAGCAGGATACGTTGCCAGAGAGGACGAGCGAAGAGTGTAGCCAGAAGGTGCAGCAAACTTCAGACACCACAGAGCTGTCTCTGGTCTGGAGACAAAAGTGTGTGTGTGGACATTCGACTCAAGATGGGGACAGGTGCAAAACAAAAAACCTTTCTAATCACTATGAAAAAGGACTATACTGATTTCACATACTGAATTGCATAAATACATCCAAACACTGTTATGTTCCAATATTATCAAGTCCACACTGGATCAAATTGTTGCAGCATTAAAGTATATTTATAGAACTTATGAATCAGCGTGAGAGTCTGGCCCGGGTCAGTAGAACTCACCTGGGCCGTGGAGCTAGTGGTCTCCAGGCAACCAACCAATCGGGGGAGCTGAGCTAGACTGACAGACTCAGTGGGAATTCATGACAAGGCGTGCAGCATCCCCGACTGAGATGTTTGGCAAGGCATTATGGGTTATTTATGACCACATCCTCAATCAGAATGATGCTGAGAGCCCAGCGAGGGATTATGATAGAAAGCCCATGTTTCAACCGAGACAGGAGCATATTCACTGTGTGTATATGTTCATGCGGACAGGCTTCCATGTTAAAATGTTGTCCAATTGCACAAAATCAGTCTGTTGTGTTGCTGGTTGCTTTTGAAAGATATTTCCTTTCCATACATCCCCCCCCCCCCCTCATATTTCCACAGTAATTCCACCATAGTGAAACTAATTAGGAGTTGTTCCTCCCCTGAAACTTTCTGTGCACTTCTTTATCTGATCTGTTTGTACCTCATCATATTGAATAGATTTAATACTCAGTGCTCACTTCTAGGTCTTCTAATTTACTGAAGCTTGATTGTTGTTCCACACTTAGAAACATCTGAGTAAATGTATGTAATCAAATGAAACAACAGCCATTACAGACAATTGGTTGTGCATTAGTGGCAAAAAATAACCTCTATTATGTCTGTTTATCAAAATGGCCTCTGATTTTTTGGGGGATTTGTTACCAGTGAACTGGCTGCAATGTTTCATAATGCATGCATGCATGCAGCTTCTTGATTTTTTTCAGTCTGATGCAACCAGAATGAATTATTGAGAAAAGATACAGACAGCTCCAGAAAGAGGATTCTATTTCTATCCAGCTCCACACCTATGCCCTAGCTTTCCCCAGCAAACTTACACGGTTATTGCAGTGCACAGGCAGAAGGTCTCTCCCCAATCCTGAAGACATTAACAGTATCCATCGCAGGAGATAATGTCTTTAGGTCCTGTATTTGTCTCTCACTGCACTACACAATTACATGACAGTAAGTAAGTTCCTGTCATAATAAAAGTCCTTGAGTTTGACAGCTTCATCAGACAGGTCACTCTCGTACTCCACGGTGCAGTGTGGAAATCAATTTTCACAAAGGGTGCGCTAGAGTGTGTACCTCAGGGGAAACATCGACAGAAAAGCTGCAACTACGTTGGACTTTTTCCATGGGTGAAAAAAATTGAATATGCAGACTGGCCAACTCAAGTATGAGCAGTTATAGCAAGGAACCATTCAGGAGAGCTCCTTTAAATGAGTTTTGTTCAGTCAATCTTGCCTCTTTCATCTTCCTGGGTTAATGTCTTGCAGAAACCCTATCTATGTCTTTCTTTAAGCCCTATGTATTACTTTCTGTAAGTCCTATCTATGTCTTTTCTGTAGAAGTGGCTCAAATGTGACTCAACTCTCACTACTTGCAACAGTAAAATCGAAATGTAGGAAATCTTTTGAAATGCAATGTATTTGGTTTAATATCAATAAGCGGTTTAATAAGTATACAATGTTTGATTTTGCTGTTGGTACATAAATATGTACTTCTATTTTTGTTCTTGGTTGTTCTTTTGGTTCAGCACTGATCTAAAGACCCTATACGTCTATCTCCCCTGGGCCCTGAATAACGTTTCACTGCGCAAACGACTATTTCAATATAATGCACTCTTGTGGCCTTGCATACTTAACTGAAACTGTGATGACACTGTTTCAGTTAAGACATGTCTACCCTCCTGTAATCTTAGAGAACGTAGCTTTATGGGGATTCACCCGTGTGCCCATCTTTATAAAGGTCACATCCATATCAACAGTCGACAGAGCATTACCTTCTTAGAAACTGGTCACTTCATGTACACCGCAAAGACCGGTGACCAATACAAATAAAATACTGCTGCTGATACACAACATTTGAGAGACAAGACCTGAGGTATTTATTGAATATGTGCGGAACACTACAATCCAAACTGTGTGCCTGTCACCAGCCCAGCCATGCGCCCGAGGTGTTCTTGTTTGAGTCATTATTTAGTTAAATTGCGTATGTGTACGTTTGCTTGTATTATGACTGGATGTTATCAGTGTTGCTAATGTGCTTAAAACATAACAAACACAAAAAATTTAAAAACAGAGAACAAATTCGCCAGGCTTATGCTGGCATCATGGCTGAGGCCCCACTATTGGAAACTGTGCAGTCATGAATGAATGAAATAAAACACAACAGAACTAAACATAAAGTAGCTCCTTGTCAGATTTTGCATAATCCTCACTGAAAATTCAGTTATCCAATTGGCTACTGATCAATAAAAATCAATGGCACAGAGGTTTAAACGAACGAAACCAAGAGAAACATGAAAATACACAAACACAACAGAATGTGTTGTTGCGTGACATGGTGCATATGCTTCTTTAAGGCTGAAATAAAATAGAATGTCAGGCACACAAATGATAAAGTTTTACAAAAATAACTTACAATAACAAAACAGAAAAACAAAACAAACACAACAAACAAAAGAACAGCATTCTGATATCTTGTCTGTCTTGTTTTAGCAATTTTTTTCCCCTTTTGCTCGTTTGCAAAATGACAGCAGAACAGTAGACATGACCAGTGGGAACCAGGGGTTGTGTTTGTAACCTTGTCAAATTCTTTTTTATTTATCATATTTATCATTACTTAGGCTTGTGTGCAACTGCTACATAATGACTCACATTCAAGATTTTTGTCACTCAGGAGACAGCTATAAGGTTAAAAAACAAACAAACAAACAAAAATACAAAGAAAAAAAGATGTGTATACTGCCAGGAAATAAATTATGGTCCATGGTGTTAGTCCCTTACAGACACACTTCACGATCGTTTAAACCGTACATGTTTCATTGCATAACATGACAGGAAAAGCACTCATATACTTTTCTTAGAACAAAAGATTGTTTAAACAATGTCATCATCATAATTTTTTTTAACAATGACAGACACCAGCAGATAAGATAATCACCGGTGTATTTTTCTTTTTTTCCTTCAACCTCTTAAAATTTTAGTTCAACAAAAGGAAAAAAAAACATGTTCCATGTCACAACAGCAACGCTCATAACAGATTGATTTATTGTTAACAATCACAATTTTGGTATAGCAAATTAAAAACAAAATAAAATCAATAAAAAGTTATAAATTATAAATAATCAATTTGAAGCCCATTTACTTCTTAACCATATGAATACATAACACCCAAGGTATAAGTTAATAAAGTCAAGCTATTTTATAAATACATCACCGGCATGCACAATATTGAATCATTGATAATATTGTTGTAATTATCTTACACTGACAAAACAGTTTAGTAGGCAAGTGCAAAAATAAATTAAACACAGAAGTAAACCACAAACTCTTGAAGCTGCTGTATTTTTTTCCTATTTTCTATTGTTAACAGTTAAAGTCTTCACCAGTAATTCTACCTTGACCTTGAAAGTAGTCAGTGGGCCCAGTAACAACATTCTGTGAGAGATCCACAGGGAAACTCTCAAAAGGGATGCAAATGGCCCAGTCATTCTTTTCAGGTTCATCAACTCTATTTGCTCAAAAAAGAGTTGAATTTGACTAAACATGGCACATCCACCTCTGTGGGATAAACACTATTGACTATAAGTCAATTGAGAACATGATTTAGAATACGAGGGGGAAATATGTATTTTTATCCTTCAAATTTTACTGTGTATTCTGTAAATGTCTAAATGTTTTACTAGGTCCACTGACAACTATTTCTTTTTTTAACTGTCGCATTCAAGTGTTTATTTTTTGTGATATTTTTTTTAAACATCAGACCTCTTTCAAATGCATGTCTACTACCCCAAAAAGATTACTAAGCAGCTTCCGTTTGAACTACATCAGCCCATAAGCCAGTCTAAGGCTGCCACTCCAATCCAACAAGCACCACACCTGACTGACTGTCATTTTCAGTGGTTTTGGCAAACGTCAAAAGATAATCAAGAAGAGGGAGACCCACTCAACTATATATATTCATATAGATATATTTCTATATATATTCAAACTAAGACTTCAACCCACCGACCACCACCCCCCTCCCCCTTCGCCTCGATTTTTTTTTCTTTTAACTTGTGGAAAAATAAAGAACTGCTGCCGCCGTGGAAACGATCGGCCAAAAGCTGCTGCCACCAAGAGTTCCACCAGCCATATTATTTATCTTTTTAATGTCGTCGATGTCAACAAAACATTTTTTTTTCAATTTCGTTCTCTTCCCCAGAAAAGAGAGTAAAGCCCCCTCTTTTTTTTAGTTGTTGCCCTCCCCTCCCTCATCGTCTTGCTGGTCACTGGTCCACAGCGTGAGGTTGTCTCGGAGCAGCTGCATGATGAGGGTCGAGTCTTTGTAGGAGTCTTCGTTGAGGGTGTCCAGCTCGGCGATAGCGTCGTCAAAGGCGGTCTTAGCCAGGTGGCAGGCCTGCTCAGGTGCATTCTGGATCTCGTAGTAGAAGACGGAGTAGTTGAGCGCCAGGCCCAGCCGGATGGGGTGGGTCGGCTGCATGTGCTCCTTGCTGATCTCGTGCGCCTCGTTGTAGGCCTTCTCCGAGGACTCAACCACGGTGGCTCGCTTCTCACCCGTGGCCACCTCAGCCAGGTAGCGGTAGTAGTCGCCCTTCATCTTCAGGTAGAACACCTTGCTCTCGTGCTGGGTCTCGCTGCAGTTCTTGATCAGGAAGTTGTCCAGCAGGTTGAGCACGTCCTGGCACACGGCCTCCAGCTCCTTCTCGATCTTCTCGCGGTAGGCGCGCACCATCTCGATCTTTTTCTCATTGCCATCAGCCGAGGTTTTCTGCTCAATGCTAGAGATGACGCGCCAGGAGGAGCGCCGGGCACCGACTACGTTCTTGTAGGCCACCGACAGCAGGTTCCTCTCCTCGTTCGACAGGGCCTCATTCAGCTCTGTCACCTGTGCGCAAAGGGAGACACAAGGAACAAATGCATTGCCGTCACTTTTCAGAACACCTGCTCCACAAGTTAGTGCATCCAACTAATAAAAAATAAAAAAACACATCTAAATTTTTTCAATACATCGCACATCATTTTCCAAGCATAACATCATCATCATTAGCCAAAGAGGGACTATGGGATATGCTTATTATATCTAGAATAGCCGTGAGCACATCAGCTATCAGTTCCCCATGATCTCATTCCACAGCCACGCACAGGCACAGTACAGCAAGGCATCCTTGGTCTCTCATGCTTTATTTCTGCCAAAAGATTCAACTGCAAAAATATGCAGTGGCCTTTTCATGTCTCATTCTCTCTTTATACGGCCTTATGAGTCATATGACCTCGGCATTTCGCAGCCCTATAGATTACCTGCCACGAACGCACAAAACTGATGGGTGAATTGATACATAAAAAAATGGGAAACCTGGAACACACCTGGAAAAAGTCAGTCTAACAGTAAAATGCGGCAGTGCGGTTTAAACCGAGACAGAACGTGGTGCGTCCTTCTGCCGATCTCACTACGAATAGAGAGAACCTCTAACCACCATCAACTGGGAAGTAGGCCAGCCTCTTCCTTGTGCTTTAATTTTAACACAGAAATATTTCTCAGTTGCATTTCAGCAGGGGAGTGGAAACGAGCAACAATGAGCAACAGCTAATATACACAGCGATACGCGACTCCCTGTTTCCATGACGATAGGATTGCTTAGCACACCGGTCCCAAACTGTGACTCTGCCAACAGCACAGCTGGTTTTAGAGTAGATGAGATACAAAAACGAAATCCGTTCAGTTGTGAGGGCTGGGAGTGAGAAGGTAGGACATCCATGGAGAGCAGTGACAGGTTTTGGGTTGGGGCCGGTTGGGGGGTTGGGGGCTGCGGGAGGTAAAATTTTCCCAGGAGCACTCTAGGGCAGCTGCGGTGAAAGCCAAGACGATGGTGGCTGTGGCGGGTAGATCACGTGTTGCAGTGACCTTCTATCGGGTACACACCGACCTTTTCACCTGTCTGTCAAGAGGTACCACACACTGGTGGGCCTCCAAAAGTGCACCCCTCCCCACCCAACCCTCTGGCCAAAATACAGAGCTTAGTTCACAGTTTGGTCTCCAAAGTGCGAAAGACAAATATGCAGTGACGCTATGAATGGCATTCCATACTCCTTTAACAAGGCGATCCATCTCAATGACAATGTCCAAAACGTAATCTGGGGTAAACGGTTGCAGGGCTTACGTTGCAGCATCTTCTAAACCGGATCTGGCCAGTATTCGGCATTTATTTGGCAGATTCGACGGCCTGATCATGGTCAGATGGTCCAGCCACCTGCTATCTGGTCTAACACCAGTTTTAATCTCACAAGGTTTTGCGTTCTGATTCCTATTGGAGTCATTTTCACATGCATACCAGTACCAAAACGGTTCCACACAATCAATTTCTCTGAATAAATATGTACAAAGACATGATCGTTTTCAAACACCCCTTGCCTGCTGCGATAATGATTGTGGCCACATTTTCTAAATTACAGTTGATTTCTGCATTGACTCCAGAAAGTGAAGGGCTGAGATTGAAACCAAGGCAACTGCAGCCTTCAATTTCACATGAATGTACAAACAAGAAGTGTAGGGCCAAATTGATGTAGATATAGACGCAGAATAGCATGATTAGTTCAAATATCAACACAACAGCAAATCGAAAAGCAAAAGCAAAGCACCTGGAGCTTTTGTTCTTTTTTTTGCAAGTTCAATGGAGACAGAGTCTCAAGAGAGTTACTGTGTCAGTCTATTTCCAGATCAAAGAGAGCCCGGGACGATGGCGTCACAGCCACGGCTGGTAAGAGTGACGGGGCATAAAACAAGTGAATGGCGGAGGCTTCACTTTCAAATTTCAGAGGGTTGTGTCGTTGCAGTGAATCTGGTGAATGGCAGACTTGTCGATAATGTGGGAAACTCAACCATTATGGATGTCGACATGACAGCAGCTGTGACTGTGACAGACTGAGAGCCATGAGTTAACAAGAGTTTCTGAATTGGGTGGGTAACCTCTCCTAGCATGAATCGGGGCCCCACTATGTCTTACTAACCTTGATGAACTGCAGCACAGGAGACCGGAAATGGACTACAATTACATTCACATCGAGCACATTGAGCTCGTCTCCTGAGAGTGTTGCACTTAAGGCCAGGCTCTGAGCCAAAAAGAATCTACCTGTCTTTATTTCAACCCTCACTGAAATTTAAAGAACCTACATCTGACAAATGATTGGTAATAAGGCAGACATAAGGCACACAAGGCAAATGGTTTTAAACGCCTGAATACATACATTACATATGTAGTAATTATATACGTGTAAAGCAAATAAACAACCAAACAAATAAAAAATATAAACATAAATACTGTTAGTTGCCCTGGCTGTTGAAATCCATAGTTTATGAGCGGAAACGTCAATTGGGGACTTTGTTTCTGAATATTTTATGGTGTTGCAAAAGCGTGTGTTAGTGAGCCTTCTCCAGCAGCATCCCCATCCCCCAGCCTCAACCTCCTAGCTCTGCCAGGAAGGCGAGGTGACTGCACTGACAAGGCAGAAATCAGTAAGGGGCAGGGGAGAGGAATCCCACATACACTCTTCAGGGTGCCACCCTCTCGCCCTTTGAAGCTCTCCGGATGGAGCGCAACAACCCCTGCAAAGGAGCCTCCAGTGGAATATTCTGTGGGCCAGAACAAAAAGGCTCTACCACTTAAAGCTGCCTGTAGATAATCATATCCCCTTCTTTAAAGGTAGAAACATGTAGAGAAGAGTGTTTGTACTGCCATGGCCAGTATCCACATGTTAAAGCAGCCTGGCAGGGCCTTCAAGACTTCTTCATCCCTGCTAATAATTTCGTTGATGGCAGGGGTACAGACCAGGTGCAATTGTAACACTTTTCGCATCTGTGCCTTGCTGCAAAAGATGTTCATAAGGGACAGCTTTCATTTTAACTTCATGCAACACACATCTTTCATCTCTATATTTACTTCACTAATTCAAGAACATCGTATGTGCTTTCTCTTTTCTATAATTTCCTTCTAAATGCAGTGAGTGACTTGGTTACAGTTGTAATAGTGGCCGAGGACAATTGTAACATGCCAGTTTGTAGGGGTCATGTATCATTAAACCAAAATAGTTGATAATCGCTTACAAACCATGGGTGTCACATTTTCGCAAAACTAGCAAGCCTATTTCACTTGCTGATTGCAACCGATTGTAATGCGTGTTACAACTGACCCAGCCATCTCCTAATATTTGATGGGATACTTGGAATATAACACATTGTACGCAGCTAATAATTAAATTATACCAACACATAGTTCGGAAATCACTGGTCACAACCACCTGTTACTTATGTTCAAGTCAAAACGCGTCAGTTGTGCAGTCAACATCTTGCGCAAAACTTAAGTTACAATTTTGCCCCACAAAAATACTTTTGCCTATAACTTTTGACAGAGATTGAGACACAAGCTGCAATTCTGACCATAGCATGCATATTCCATCACAAGTCTGTGAGTTTCATCGCATTAGGTCAGAGACGAGCTGAGAAATTTAAGTTACAGCTGTACGCGGTCTCACCTAGGCTATATTTTTTCTGGTCCCCATCGAAAACGGTTTCAGGCTATTTCTGCCGGGGTGTACACATGGCATAACCCGCTGAGAACACACACACATATTCTGTCTAATGGATACACACATACGCACGCACACACGCACACACACACACACACACACACACACACACACACACAATGCGACACAAAAATGTCTGCAGCTGTCCAAATGCGACTCTCAGACATTTCCAACCAAAGAACAAGCCACGTATAGGGACAGAACAGAGCAATATCGAATCTGTACCAGCCTCTGCTGCAATATGACAACGATGGAACATTCAGGAAGGAATTCTGCTGCCTCCTACGTTTGTTTGGAGGGAAATCCTCAAATAGCTTCCATTTCAGCACATGGATAGTCAACCAAATGAAAGGATAAAACAGAACAAGAGAATGTAAACCCTATTCATATTGCAAATATGTTATATAAAATTCAGCGTCGTGGGATATATCTATTTGAATTGCATTATGTAATTACATCCTATGGTGATGGATGACTTCAAAATGAAATGTTGAAACATGAACAATATCGTGGAATCTTGGTTCTGTGGCTCCACATCCCTAGTGCTGCCTCTCAGCGTCCAGCTGTACATGTGCATTAGGTTACATTAATGAATGACTAAGCAAGTTTTAAAATGACCGAGATTCGGCTCGTAAAATATATGAAAACCCCAAGAGAAAATGTGAAAATCACGATGTCTAGCAACACTATGTCTGATCATTTTTGCCTCGTCTCATTCATATATTGTAATGTAAGACACGAGAGGCACCGCCCAAGGTCCAGACGGTCTAGCCTACTCGTGGTTCCTCTCTACTCTTAAGGCTTTCTTTCACACTACAGTAATACTACCTTTCCAAATAAGACAATTTACTCATGATGTGAAGTTAAAATGACTTCAGGACCATTAGTTAGGACAAATATCATTCAATAATACCCCCCCCCCCCCCCCCCAACCTAAACAGACATCACATTGGTACCTATGCAGTGAATGGCATGGCAAAATATCACATTATATCAAAATATTATGCATTTATGTCTGTTTTAGGATAGCTGCCACTAATGACTGTGAATTGATTATTATTAATGACATTATTTAAAAAAAATACTTACCGATTTCATGGCAGCTGCCATATCATCATATCTTTCAGCTTGTTCGGCAAGCCTGGCTTTTTGTACCAGCTGCTCGCGATCAACCATTTTGACCGGTTATTGGGGTGTAGCTCTTCTATGTTCTGAGATGAAATCGTGAAAAAATGCTATATGCAACGCTGTGAAATTGAACGAGGATCGCGCTGCAGCTGTTGCCTGCTATCTGCGCTCGTGCCGACGGGACACCCTAGCCCCCCTCCTCACGCTTCTACGAGGCTACGTCATCACTCTAAAAAGGTGGGTGCCTGGCTCGTGATGTAACAATCCATGTAAGGATGCCCAGAGGTCTTGCATGGGGGGCTTGGGGTGTCTGGTTTCGGGACCCCACTCATGTCATTTAAAAAGGGGATACCAAAGAAGTGACGCGTTGCATGACCTTAATGTCAAAGGAGAGTGTAGTTGTTCCTCATTTTGCTCAGTGGAAAAAAACTTTGGCATATAATGATTTATTAGCCTACTTGAACTCGCCATCTTTTTGTTGTTGTAGGCCAATGGTGATATTTAGGCTAATTCTTGTTTGAATCTTGGATTATTTAACTCGTTCTCTGGATGTTTTGTTTTCACTGAATTGACTTTCAGTTTATTGACTTGGTAGATTTCATGAAAGAGAATAGCTCAGGGTCTTAAACTCATCCAGATTTTGACCACATTACAGCAGTTTTTCTAGCGACAGTTTGTGGTTGATTGCTGAGAAAAATTTGGAGCACGCAAATTGTTTTTATTTCCCTTCTTAGAGATAGACACAGATTTACAGCGGTTTCAAATGACTTTTATATTCTGCTTTAGTGCCAAATGTCAAATGCATTTACATAGGTAAGTCTATAATTGTACCCAAACAATTTAATATAGAAAACACTTAAATATCCCAACAAACATATAAAACATAATTTGAAAATATGCATCAAAACACATTATTACCTCATAATATGATATGACCTAGTATTTTAAGTTGGATGGCACTAAAATAGATGGACTTACCACAGTATCCCCACCGCACATCTCCATCCCAATTCCATTCCATCCCAAACCGCCAGTGGAACATCAGTCAGGGTAATGTACACTGAGATGGAACTAGTGGCATTTCACGATCAAAAATGCTCACATAACATTATATTTTGTGTGACTATGTCACCAGCGATGCCACAGTGAGGTGAACGTTGCAACATATAGAGCATTGGGCAAGCAATGACATTCAGGTTTCCCAGGGTTAAGAGCTGCTTACAGGGTTAAGTCGAAGGTGAGTGAGTTACACAGCTAGGTCTACTTGGCACAGTTCTGGAAAAGACTACTCAACTAATTAGCCACACCGTTCAAAGCTGGATTAGGAGAAGCTGGACGTCCTATCATTATTTCTGTCTTCCCAAGTTCCAATGTAGGACGTCTGTCTTGGCTGTCTTTCCCTCTCTGTCTGTTAGTCTCTCTCTCTCTCTCTCTCGCTCTCTCTCGCTCTCGCTCTCTCTCTCTCTCTACCCCCCCCCCCCCCCCCCCTCCCAATGCCTTGTTGTTGTGGCAAATCTCTCTTCCTCTCTGACTCTGGTTTAACGTTCTGTCTTCTTGTCATCCAAGCCCACGTGTAGTAGCACATTACTCCAAGCCAGATCCCCCCCCCCCCCCCAAGTCTCTGTGTCATGTCTGACTGGCAAACTTGGAACATTCATCCATTTTCTCAAAAGAGGATTACACCTGATGGGCGGGAAGGGATTACCTTGGTAACCTTATCGCAGTCGTGAGGCGACAGAGATACCGTCCAGTGTTGTGTCCATACCACCTATCCACCTGTCTGCACGAGCACTGCAGTCAGTGCAACTGACCAGGCACACACACGCGCGCATAGGGCGTATCAGGCGGTTACCTCAGGGGTATGATCGCACTGGATGTGTATCTCTACCCAGATGGCATCAGGGTGGCCGAGCCGGATGAAATACTGCGCTGGGAGAAAGAGAAGGAGCTGTACGACCCAAACGTGCGCCTCTTCGTGGCCCTGTTTCCATACAACCCCTCACTGATGTCCCCGAACCCGGATACCTCAGAGGAGCTGCCCTTTGAGCGAGGACAGATAATTAAGGTGAGCAGAGAGACTGTGTGCTATAATGCTATGGCCCAAAGGTAGCACTATACACTCAATTTGAAATGTATAATGTATTGCGCTAATGCACTTTTCCAAGCACATTGCATGTTTACAGTCATATGTTTTACTATATAAATAAACAAAAACTCTCATGGGGTTATGGGTAAATACTAGCCTTTCACATAAATAGGTATCTAGAAATCACATGTTGGAAAGCATAAGGTACAGTGTTATTCGATATACGGAAAATCAATGAGACAACGCTCTCCACATTGTAGACTGATGGATAGAACAGAAACTCTTCTGTAAATTACTAACTTTTTAAGAGATTCAGTTGCTGCACATGTCGTTTCGTAAACCGATATTGCATTGTCCTTAGAACATTCAATGTTGTCATCTCATAAATTGATATCTGGACACGTGTGTATTGTTCTGGTTTAGGTGTACGGTGATAAAGACACAGATGGTTTTTACCACGGAGAGTGTGCTGGCCGCTTTGGATACGTTCCCAGCAACATGGTGTCAGAGATCCCAGTATATGACGGTGACCTCAAAATTGAGCTGTTTCAACAGGGCTTCCTTCCTGAGGCCTTAAGCCCTGTCGAATCAAGAGGTAGTCTGCCCTTTTAGGTGTCTAAAGCAAAACAGGAACTAGAAAGTGTTCTCTGTTTTCCTTTTTTGCTCTCTCTCTCTCTCTGTCTCTCTCTCTCTCTTTCTCTCTCTCTCTCTCTCTCTCTCTCTCTCTCTTTCTCTTTCTGTCTATCTGCCTGTCTCTTGTTTTTGTGTTCATGTCAGTACACTGAACCACTTGGTGGCAACACAGAGTCACAGATGTGGTGAAATCTTCCTGTTGTCTTCACTTCTGTTCTTGCTCGAGGGCCTATCTGATGTTTGTGTGTACGTTATTGGGTTGCATGATCAGCCAACAGTGAGGCCTCCTGTGTCCCAGACGACGTGGTAGTCCAACGTATGGTGGCCATCTTTGATTATGACCCCCTTGAAAGCTCTCCCAACACGGACATAGAGGTGCTTGCTTCACTCACACACCCACACGCACACGCACACGCAAACACACACACACACACACACACACACACAGACTGACCAGTTTAACTTTCTCTTTAAGATGTACACAAATGGGAATCACAGCAAGGCCTGAAACCGGTTTCCTAGTTATCTTTCTGAAGATATGGCCCCAAACATAAAAAACGGTCTGTCTATTTTACACAGATACCAACAAACATATGAAAGTCTTCCAAGACATCCACTACCAATTATTACCATCAAAGACTATTACATAATAAATATACACATATTATTACACATGAATAACAGCTATTACATATGTATATATTACAGCTATAGCAGATGCAATGCACGCTGACAAAGACACGTGGATTGATTCTCTCACTAATGAGTCACATTTGTCTTGTAGGATGAGCTCCCTTTTCGTGCAGGAGACATCATCTATGTTTATGGAGATGTTGACAGTGATGGCTTCTATTTTGTAAGTGGGCTATCACAAGTTTTCTGCTTACTTTATTGTGGTACTCATACTTTTTAACTAGAGTTTCATGAAACACACTATACCAACATTGTTTTTTTTTGTATTCAGGGAGATCTTCATGGATACCGAGGACTTGTGCCATCAAACTATGTAGAGCCATTGCCTTGGAACTAACTGAAGATGCTGGCTTCAATCAAAATGCATAAAGCAAATGTTTTATTAAGAAACACAGCATGCCATTGAACACATTGTGTTCATCAGTCTTTAAGTAATTATTTGTACTTGCTTTATGCTGGAGTGTTTTATTTTATAATTTCCCGCCAGGGGGTATGATTTTTGCTTAAGTATGTAACATTAATGAAAAAGGTACTATAGAATTGATTTGTTTGCACTTCTTATATCAATGTTGTTATATAAGTCTACCTTCTTTACAAATTCCGTTTTTATTATTTTTATCTCTTGCTGCTAAATATCTTTTGGTAGTGAGCCATAGCCTTAAAAATATCAACCTCAACGTCTTCACAGTCTTCATCATGTGGGAGTAGTAGACCATGGAGAGAGACAGAGAGAATGGGCGGGAAAAATAACAGTCTCAGCTATTTAAGTGATATCTAAGGATAATCTTTACACACTGTGCCTTGTACTATGTATATTGTTTCCACCACATTATTAATATGGTTTCACAGATCAGTACAAAATAATAGTTCAGTTTCATAAAGCAATGAGATTAAACACAAGCATGTAGTGATCAAGAGCCCTTTTTATTGTGTACTTGAATTTGATACCAATGCACCACAGCACTTTACAATGAAATACATTCATGAGCGATGTGATGAACCACACTAGTTTTATTAGGAATCAGAGTTATCAACACTGGAAATGCATTTTATTACAAATAAACACATCTTGTCCACATATTTGACATGCATGTCTCATTTCTGTTTATTGAGGTCAAGCAGAGGAGGAGGACATGAGAGCTAGACGTAGTGTGTCTTCTGTTGACGTAGGTTGATCCATAACTTGTCATTGTAGCCAACAGTGCAGTCATCCATAAAGTAGGAAACACTACACTGTGTAGAATAGTTTAATAGTGCTTTCTACTTTATGGTTGACTACACTGTACTTCTGTTGTCCAGGTTTCTTTTTTCTTTTGTGTGTCCAACGCGCGCCACTCAGTACTGCTTCCTGTTACCACTCTCAGGAAGGATGTGGTATTACATTTAGTAGACTGTCGATATCTTTCATATTATTATGAAAAGAAAAGAAAAGACAATCTGGGTGGAAGAATTCAGTATCAAATCATCAAGATGATTTAAAAGAAAAATGAGAAAAATCGAAACAAAACACTTCAATGGAAAACCATTGCGAGTTCCTTTCTAGTTCTCAAACAGAAGTATTAATGCGGAAGACATTAATTGTCCCTGTTCAAGTCTGCAATAATTGTCTCTGTTCAAGTCTGAAATAAGATTTAGCATCATTCTCTTCAACTCAAAACTCAATTCATACAGTGTTGTTATTACACAGATAATATTAGCACATTTTCAAAAGTTTGGTCTTTTATTATTGCTGACATAATTTTCCAATACTTGTGCCATAGTAGCAAATAGTTCATATGCATATAAATGCCTAGTAATGCCACAATATTTATCTTCACTGAAAATTAATTTTCATAAAAGGTACTGATAAAAGAATATATCTGCTCTTACCATCATTCTCGTCTGGGTCCCGGAAGAAACTGAGGGCTGAAGCGAGAGTTTGCCTCGCTTTTAACACACTCTCTACCACATGCTCCGAAACCACAGGAAGAGGCTCAACAGTCTCGATCTCTCTGTCAGAGGTGCAAAACCAGCACCCATTGGGCCCCTGCATGTTCTCGATTTGAATAGAAACTGCAAAAAGAGACCTCTGTAACCTTTTAAGGGCATACCAGGAACCGATAAAAAGGTGTTTTAGAAATCACGAAACCAAGAAGTTGCACATTGTGACCTTTGACAAAGTCAACTATATGGTTCACAGTTGCAATGAACAACTTCTATATGCTAAAATGTTAGCACTTAAGTGCAACAACGGAAAATAATCACATAATGAGTACCAGTCACACACATCTCTGTGTGTTGCTGCAGGAAATAATAGTGAAGATAATCATTGCTTGGTTTCTTATGCCTTCCCTATCAACCTACATGTGTGACAGAGATTAAATATTGAATGTATTAAACTGAACCATGTGTTAATGAGGCCTAAGACCCATATGCACTCCTTAACATATATCTGTTGTTGTAGTACCAGTAAGAGATAACTGAAAGATACTTCAGTTATTTCTTCTTATCTTCTCCTTTTCTTAAGCACTACCCTTTGACTGTCAAAACAGTGTTTATAGTGGTCATTACAGAGCAGTGAGGTGGCATGTGTTTGAGGAAGGATGACATGAAAGTTGAAAGATTAGGCAAGAGCCAGCTAAGGAGCCAATGCTTTTCCAGGAATCAGTTCAACTTTTAGCAGTTGACCAACCAGGACTTGAGTCAGAGAGGTTCCCAAAGTCCCACTAGTAAGATTGACAGAAGCAATGGTGTCCAAATATAAAGGAACACGTGCCTACTGGTATGTACTCATCAAGGACCAAGAATATTTTGTCACCACATACAGCAGTGTTGGGAGACATTTTGCTCCTTAAACCATTCAATTCAAATAATTTGAATGCTTCAAAAAACCTGCAGAACAAGAATGAGCATTTCAGAGACAGTCTGATTGAGGCATGCAGATCATTAACTGAATACAAAAATATTCGAGTTCACAATGGTAAAAATAGGCTATGATCATTAGAGTTCATCGGTTGGTCTGCATTTTTGCTGACAAGAACCAATGCAGATGAAGGTTTCAATCTGCATAGTTTGTGGTATTTTTTCTGCACTCATAAATATGATGCACGAAAAAGGTGCGACTCCGAAGCCACAGCAGAGTGTCTTAGTAGCACGATGTGCTCTCCGTTGTCTAGACAACCCAAACCTCAGTGTCGAGTAGAACACACAGAGGAGGAAGTGGGGGATGGGTGGGGTGTTCGAAAGGGAGTAAAAAGTGAAGTGCTACTTTCTAAAAATGAACACTTGCACTTTGCCCAATGGAGCTTGAAGTTTTGAGTTGTAAAATATACATTTCATCTGTGCTGATCATGTTCTCTGTTTAGTTTTACTATGAGAGGCCAAAATAGAGTTTTGTTTAATTTCCTGTGGGACTTAACAGTTATATATTTTAGACTGATAGATACTTAGTGAGTGTGTGTATGTGTGTGTGTGTGTGTGTGTGTGTGTGTGTGTGTGTGTGTGTGTGTGTGTGTGTGTGTGTGTGTGTGTGTGTGTGAGAGAGAGAGAGAGAGAGAGAGAGAGAGAGAGAGAGACAGACAGGATTAAGAAAATGGGGTCGCACTTATTTCCCCTATAGACTATCTACACATGCTCAGATTATAAACAAGGATCTGTTGAAACTCTGTTAACTCCAAACGTTAGGGTTAGGGGTTGGGTTTGGTAAAGGTGGTGTTCAGTGAACAATTAGAAAGACTGGATTTGAATTTCAACAAACCATACCTAAAGTCTCTGTAAAGACTATTCAAATAAATTGTTACCGAAAATGGACTGATGATTGGCAATTTTGCACGTTTACCGGATACCATGCACTGCCTATCCTCCTGGTCTAACAGCAGCGCATGATCAGGCAGTGAGAGGACAGTCCTTTAGTCAGCTCTCCCAGGGTTACGTTTAGACTTGCATCATCCATCTATTCCTGGTCCACATGGGATTTGCTCTATAAATAAGTGCTTAAGAATGCTATAGATAGTTTTCCCAACACAGTGTGGTCAACATGTAATCAGTGGGTATTAAACAAACGAGAAGAGAATTAAGGTTAATTTAATTACTTCTCCAAGAAGTAAGAAGATGTTGACAGACTATAATACAGTGTGCCATTGAAGGAAAATAAGAATTAAAATAATAAATGTGTGTATTTACATTAAAAAACAATTAGCTTTGTACTCTTACCTCAATGAATATGGTGAAAGCACGAGGTACATATTTTGTCATCAAAGCAATATTTGTTAAGTTATTACCAAAAAGCTTATTTAATAAAAGACCAACATAAGATATACGAATAATTACTTCAAAACAGTAAAGGTAACAAAGGCCGAATATTTTCAAACAGGAGTGAGAAAAGAGGAAAGGGACATGAACAAAAAGTGATGAAAAGTATCTAGCAATACGTCCTCAAAATCAGATATTCGTGTACAAATCTTATAAGGGAATACGTATGGATTTCATCGTTTAAAGTCATACCATGTGTGCACCTCTGGTGTGGCCATTGTGTAGTGCTTTGTGACTGTCATGGCCTCTAGTAGTCTCATGTTGCTCACCGCTGCCACGGTGTGGCCCTTATATGAGGCGCAACACTTCTGACAGTGAGCAGCACTCTGCCTGCTCTGACAAGTCAAGTTCCTCAGAGCGAGCCAACAACACCATTATTACCACGAAACAACAGAGAGATGGACACAGAAGAAGTAACAGTGAAAGAGGCAATATATTCTTTGCATTGTTCAATAGTTGCAATAGTTGCAAGGCCATTGTTGACCTTAATTGACCTTATTTCTCCGTATTTTTGTTTTTTTAAAACAAAAGTCTTAGGATTTCTGGTATTTACCACTGATCCCCCAACTGTCTACATCCTGAGTGACCTTGCACATTTTATTTTATGTTTATGGCTCACATGCTCTCCCATGCATATGTCTGCATATAACCTTCATTTCCTCATGTCATGACGCCAATAGACTACAAAGATCACATGCATTCCTCTTCCACAGCCTCACCGTGATTGTGTAAGTAACAAAGTAACAAAGGGCATAATACTAAAACAAAAAACTAGAACAAGGCGCCATACTCTGTTCGTGCCAGTCAAGAAACTGTACTACTGCCCTCTCTGTGGGTTGGGGGTGTGACGACTAATCATATTTAATCACAGGCTGCTGTTATTGTAAAGCTAGGGATTGGTGGGGCGTGGAAAGGGTACAAGATAGAGACAGGCTTGCTGCTATCTGTTGATGACAATGATCAGTATGTGGTAAGGAGGAGTGTCATCAGCCCTGCTGAGTGGCTCTTTGTGGGGGTGTGTGCAGGCTTCTCTGAACATCTGATCTGAAGATTCTGTTCATGAAATGGACCTGGAAGTAGGTATGGTAGTTGGATGTTTTAGGACATTTTTTTGTTGTTTTATTTGTTTTTGCTCAGGTTTCACCTGTGATCATTGTTATCATGCTGGATAGTATCAAGATCTATTCCTTCTATTTTAAATGGGTGAGCTCCATGACAATGTGCTTGAGACAGATATTACCTTCAAACAAAGAGCAATGTTGGTGATTCAGATTAAAGAGCATAATAATTTGGATGTGAAATTTAAACTGAAAATTCAAAATTACTTGAAAATGAATACACTACCCATGGTAATGACTGTGACATACACAAGTCATAACAAACCAACAACAAAAAATAAAATAATAACATGCACCTCTGACACTGGCTTTTATTAGCCTTTAGTTTTCAGATACACTTCTCACCTCACTCAGACCCTACATTCTCACTAGTGATCCCCCTTTGTTCAATTATGTTCATCACCATTGCTTCACCTTAGGTTCCTATCACAAACTAACTCAATGAATTACACTTCAGCCTATTTCATCAGCCATGCAGCATCAATGTAAAGGTCATATATGGAGACATAAGACATAAAAAAACAGCAATGCTGCACAAAAAACTTTGAACTCTGTCCCGCTCCCAACCCTCTCTCGATTGCCTGTATTAGAATTGATAAGTATTTGAAAATACATCACAAACCTCGTGATCATCCCTTTGTACACAAACTTTGAATGCTTATCAGTCAAAAGGGAGGGGTTGTCTTCCCAGTGAAATAAATATACGCACCTCAGGACAGCAGGTGATGTAGTTGCTGAACTTCCAACATCAAAACAACATGGGGATGCATATTTTGTGTTGCCTGTGGTCCGTATTTGCTTTGGTGAAAATGTCTTCGGGTGCTGGTAGGTTAATTGCTACTTTTTTGTAATCACTCAAAACACTGGTATGATTATAAAGCTTAATAATGTGATGCGTGGAGGAGGGATATATTACGAAGCTATTGTTAGACTAATGTCTTTTAGTGCTTGATTATTCTTCAGAAAAATAATGACAGCAGGTGAACTTGAAATATCAGTTAAAATCTTTGCAATGTCTTTGTAAATCGAGAGTGAAAAGAAGTTCCTTACAGCTGTCCCAATACCATTAATAATAACATTAATAACATTAATAACTGCTATGGAACGAACTAAAGTTTGGGGAATGATATTGACCCATCAAAGTATCTATTTGTAGCACATTTTGTAAAAGTTTGTAACAACGCTGTTATCTGACATGAGAAGATAACTCTGAGGTCCGACTTAGATAAGTCAGAAAACAACAGTGTCGGAGAGTACAAAAAAGAGTAATAAACATGTTCATGACTTGTGGTCATAAAAATGAGGTCTCTTTCCAGAATGGTGCTACCAGTCTCAAGTGTCATGTGTCAACCCATGCCAAGGTAAAATGGAAATATCCAAACTCTCAGGGTTTTTCCTCTTCCTTCCTTCTCAAATACATGTATTAAAAGGTATTGCTGTATCAAAGTGGATCCCAAAGTGTGGGTCAAGTGCCCCAGAAGTGTGGCCTTTTTTCCTTCAAAAACGGTATTAGGCTATATGATCGTCTCAATCTTTGCACCATGGTGTTGGGAGAGGGGCTGGCGTTGTCAAATGGGGGAGTAGCATGAAAAGTCTGAGAACCTCTGCTCTATCATATGTTATACAGGTCCATTGGAATGGCCAGAAGTAGCAATGACTTGTGGAGGAAGAGCCCAGTCTCCAATCAACATAGTCACCAAGAAAACACTTAAAGATGATCGCCTTCAGCCTCTCCGATATAATGGCTACCAGTTTGCATTTCACAGTGACATCATCAACAATGGCCATTCTGGCAAGTCACAGTTAAATATTATAGCATGGACAAAAACATAATTTGTTTGGTTATGATGAGAACTTCATACCAACCAAAGTGTTTGTCTGAATTTAGTCCAAGTGAACCTGCCAGATAGTGCAAAGATTGATGGTGGCAATTTGGAGTCAACCTACAAGGCAATTCAGCTTCATTTTCACTGGGGACTCAATGGAGGACCCGGGTCTGAACACACCATTGATGGAGAGCAGTATCCTATGGAGGTATGTACAATTATATACACAGAAGATACTTGACACATGCTGGCATATGTCTGGCTTTGGGTAATAGTACATTATATTTACATGTTAAAACTATTCCTCTCAAAGAGGCCACTAGGTCTAATCCACTAATGCAAGAAACTGGGTTAAAGAGAGGCCAGTTAATAAAATCAGTTGGCTACACTCTGTAACTGTTGTAAAGGTCTGCAGTTTATTGTGCCATATCTCCACAGATGCATATTGTTCATATCAAACAACAATATCATTCATTAAGCGAAGCCCTGAAGGACAAATCTGGAGTTGCAGTACTTGGATTCTTTTACCAGGTGACCTGGGCCTATAAAAATACTAACTTCAGTGAGCTTGTATGGGCACTACTTTATTACCTTATGTATGCATAAGATGTATGCATACTTGATGATGGGTAATTGTAAGACTACAAACCACTAACATGTTGTTTTCAGCCATTGCATGGAGATGAACAACTTAATTTAATTTAGGCATTTTGTTTTCCTCTTAGGAATCAGGAAGTTCAAACAAAAAATATGAATCCGTTGTAAACGCTCTAAAAAGAATCACGAGGCCAGGTATGTCATTGTGTCTGTGTCACACTGTTCTTTATGATTCCCGGTGATTTCACTGCTCACCGCACTACTGATAACAATACAGACTTCACAGAACTTCACAGACGTCGGTCAAAACTTACCACACGTTGTTGTACTCATTTACAACCCAATAAATGTTATCAGATGACCTTCCATTAATATTTCCTCCAAACTGTCCTGTAATTTCCCCTCTGTGTACCCCCTGCTAGGCACTAACACCACCCTGCACGATTTGTCTCTGGACATGCTGATCCCGTCTCACAGTAACCTAAGCACCTACTTTCGCTATCAGGGCTCCCTGACTACTCCCAACTGTGATGAGTCTGTGGTTTGGACTGTGTTTGAAAACACCATTCCCCTCAGTAATGAACAGGTATAATGTAGGATATTCTTCTTTTACAATATAATTCATACCAACTTTTAGGTTTATAGGTACAGGGCCAAGATACATTTCTCCTGGTGATGTCTTTCTTTTAAATCTATACCACTTCTTCAGTACAGTGTATATAACCACTAGGATTATCATTATTTCAAAGTTTGATTATGTTATCCAATGCAGGTGAAGGTGAGACATATATTTTGCAGTGAATTGCAGTTGGCTATCATGTTCTTTGGCCTTTTGGAGTTGGAAGAATTGAATTTTACTTCCCTCTTTATTCTTTTCCTTCAGCTGTCTGCATTTTCCCAGCTGAGTTTTGCAGATGGACAAAACATGACTGGCACTTACCGTCCAGTGCAGCCCCTTAATGGCCGGGAGGTGTATCACTCCGGTAGTGTGGCAGTGTGGGTCAACACTGTAGTCCTTCTCAGCTCGGTTCTTGCAACTGTTGGTTTATCTTTCCCAGAGTGAAGTTTTTTTTATTGTATATTCTGTGTATCAAGGACATGTCTCAGATGAATCATAATATTAATGCTACTACATTGATTATATTAAAACAGAGCTATTTATTTGCAGTTAATGGTAGGCTACTTGCACATTAGGCTACTACATGGCATGTAGACTATGATTAGGCCTGCCTGTATTCATAATATATTATATGTATTTCTAATATATTAAATGAGATTGTAGTCTAATTGATTTTTTTTTTTTTTTACAATAGCTCAGTATTGTTTTATTATCATGTCTCCTGCTTGTTTAAAATAAATACCTTAAAACCCACAAAGACTTTCTCCACTGTGTTGTTATATAAGAGCACTACTTAAATATATATGTATTTAAAATATCTTATAAGACACTTAGATAAGAAGAACATATATCAGATAATGAAACACTTTATCTTAACTAGATAAAGTTAAGATAAAGTGTTTCATTATCTGATATATGTTCTTCTTATCTAAGTGTCTAATAAGAGTGCCGGGATTTGTTAGGGACAATAGCCTTTATCACCAAATATCAGCTGGAACGGATTCAGCCTTCATCTGGCACGGATATACCAAATGTCAGGGGTTGAGGTAGTCTACACAGAGTTGTTTCACTGGTGACGGGCGTTGTTTGATTCAGAGCAGCACAGGAGTTGAGAGGAAGGCTGTGCATTTACAGTTAGAAGTGTCAACGCTTTCATAGACATATAGGCTAGTATAAATAATAACACCTGCAAGAAGATTATTTGACAGGTCATTTCCGTGTAGACAATACAGATCAATATGAATCGTTGCGAACTTTATCACTCTGTAGAAGTCATAAAACGTCGACTGTATAGTTTAATATAATTTATCGGAAGATGGAATGTTACTTTATGGAACGTCATAGTGTGGGCGTGCAGCGTTTTGACAATTATTTACTAAAACACGCAACAAGGTTCACACTGGCGTGATTATCGTGAGCAGGTCCGTGTCAAGTTAAATTGTAGACTGTTGACTTTTTGGGCTAAATGGAGCGGTGGAAAGGAAGAGTAGCTCTTGTAACTGGAGCATCCGTTGGAATTGGAGCAGCTATAGCGAAAGCTCTTGTCAGACATGGCATGAAGGTGGTCGGCTGCGCTAGGAACGTTGAGAAGATAGAGGTGGGTTATCTAGCACAAGCAGCTAGCTAACTTAGCTTGCTACCGTAGTCGGTATCCTATTATCTAGCTAGCTAGCTAGCTGTCATGGCATATAATCCACAAAGTTTGTGAACAGCCTTGCTAGCAGAGTATGCAACGTTCATTTTAGGCGACAGTGGCTAGTCAAGTTACATATTCGACGCCATGTAGAGCAATGTTATGTCATCAACATGAACTGTTTTTGTTTTTGTACAATTTGCTAAGTAATTGGTCATTTAACTAGCTAGCTAATATGAGCTAACAGAAAACTTGGCTAGCTATGGCCTTGCAAAGTTATTGCTCATCTGAAATTGTTACGTAAGGTAACGTTACGTTAAACATAACTCCTAACAAATCACTCAGCAGTTCGCTATACTATCCAAGTAACGTGAAAAGATGTACTCTATATAATTTATATATGTTTTCTATAACGTTGCTATTGAACATAGTTAAATAGCTTATTAGCTCAGCTGTCCTGTTCGAATGACATGGATATGCAGACGCCTTTCAAAGTTGCTAGCATGGAGCCATAGACCAAGCAAGCCAGATGAAATAACTTCCTAGCTAGGTGGCTAGTTAGCCTAACTAGCCATGTAAGGTAGCGACTGAAATTATTGTTCATATTTGGAGACAGCGAGCCTAATGACATGTGATGGTGCATGTCTGAGCAGAACTTTTCAGACTTGAATGTTCGCCAGAGATTTAGTGAGACGGGCCTTATTGGTGAGATAAAATATGACTTATTATTGGATATTTAATAGGATCTCAGTCTGAGCCACAGAGGGGCCCCATAGCATTCCAGTGATGGTAGATTTCTACATCCAAATATGTAGGAGGTGGGGGCAGGTGGCCTTCTAGAGGTCTCAGGATATCCAGCACAGTCTGTTTTGTTGCTCACAATTCAATGATATTGGGTGTGATATTGTAGTTTTGGATACCAATTTTCATATAATCTCCTACCTACACCTGTAACATTAATGGCTTAAATGACTTCCCTTATTTTCCTGGTCCTTAGAAACTGTCAGCAGAATGTCAGAGTGCCGGACTGAGTGGCACTCTCATTCCCTACAAATGCGACCTGTCCAACGAGGAGGAGATCCTCTCCATGTTCTCTGCCATCAAGACCTTGCATCAGGGTGTCGACGTGTGCATCAACAACGCTGGCCTAGCTCACCCTGAGCCACTGCTGAGTGGCAAAACTGAGGGCTGGAGGACTATGATGGATGTAAGTCCTTTTAGATCAAAGCATCTGTCACATATAAGTAAAGTAAATAATGTCAGTATCTAGACTTGTTTTTTTCACGAGTGTCTCTCTCTTTTGATATCAGATGTTTTGAAATGTATAAAAAAGCCAGTGGATAGAATTATTTCTGAATGTAACTGAATTCTGTTTCCAAATTATTGCCATGATGAGAAATGATGACTCACAGGGATCGGTAAAATGATATAATCTGAGGATGTTATGTCTCAGTTAAAATATTGGGTGAATGTTAATTTATTGTTGCTTTGCTGTATCTGTAATACTTTAGGTCAATGTTCTTGCTCTGTCAATATGCACACGTGAGGCCTACCAGTCCATGAAGGAAAGAAATGTTGATGATGGTCACATCATTAACATCAACAGGTAGGTGGCCTTGCACTCCGTAGCTGGTGAAACAGCAAATGGAAACAGACATTATAATAGTAATTGGCCTTATGTCGCTAGCAGTTGGTCAAATAACAAGGGGTAATTTTACCAGCAGCAGGTCAAGTAATCCCTACCTGTTTTTTTTTTTTTGTATTCCTTTTTTTCTAGCATGAGTGGACACAGGGTAGTTCCCAGTGCCAGCGTTCACTTCTACAGTGCCAGCAAGTATGCTGTGACTGCACTCACTGAGGGGCTCAGGCAGGAGCTCCGGGAGGCGAAAACCCATATACGAGCCACTGTAAGAACCACAGGGTTAGCTTGTGCTTGTGTTTTAGAGGAAGCATTTAGTTCAGTTTTTGTGTCAAAGGTTTCTGCATTATCCCCAATCATTTGTTACTGTTGACTGATGTGACTGATGTGTCTTGCCGTTGTTTTTGTTTGTCCAGTGTCAAATAATACACAAATGTTTCCCCTGACAGTCCATATCACCTGGCTTAGTAGAGACAGAATTTGCCTTTCGTCTCCATGGTGATGATCCAGAGAAAGCTGCTGCAGCATATGCAAGTATAAAGGTGTGTGAAATGTATCCATCAAATTTCAGTGGATTTCAAATGTCAGTTCGTCATTACGTGGTAATTCAGTTGAATGTTTACTTTACTGCTGGTTTCTCATTGTCTGTAGTGCTTGGAGGCTGGTGACATAGCCAGTGCAGTGGTGTATGCCCTAAGTGCCCCTCCTCATGTACAGGTAAGGAAAGGCATGTTTTAGGATGACTTGCATTAGATCAGTCATTTGATTATCCTGTATAATGTTGCATGCAGAGATGAGATTTATTGATTTAAAAAATCGCATATTCTTTGATAAATAGTTGCAATTTCTCAATTTTGAGAGAGTAGATTTTAGTATATCTCATCCATAACCAGGCTTGGGCTGTTGATTCCACATTGTAAGGTGGCACACATTTAACCATCACACAGTCCAAGATTCCACCACTAGGCATCTTAGTTGCCTGTCAGCATTAATCTACTTTTAAGCATCTTTGAGAACTTTGAAAAGCGCTATATAAATGGGATGTGTCATTATTATTATTATTATTATTATTATTATTATTATTATTATCTATGTAATATATGAGATGCCAGGGCTGAGAGGAATCTAAGTAATACGTTTCCTCAGGGGCTGGCTTTATGGAATATATTGTTAAATCGTTTTTGTTTTTTTCATTCTCTCTTTATATCTAGATTGGGGACATATTGATGAGGCCAGTTGAACAGGTGTCCTAACCTTGTGTAGGCAGTGTATTTGCTGCTTGAGGATCTGCTGGAGGGATCTAACGTGTCTAACTCTGCCCACCTTGAGAGTCCCCTTAAAGAGATCTGTGAGGGAGTTTGTAAAGAGCTTGGGCTACGCGTGCCTAAGGGTGGAACCCTGATGTGTGATGCATAAAGATAGGAATATGGGAGACAGGGCCACCAATTTCAAATTTGGGCTATGGTATAATGTAGGTTTCAGATTCATTTTTCACTTTATGGTACATATTGTGAGTCACATTGCGGTGTGAGTCAACTTTATTTTTTAAGAAGATATTGTAATGAGTGTTGATAATGAAATAGCCGGGATGATCAAGAATTCAGTGCCGACCAATGATTTAAAGGTCAAACCTCCCTAACAAGCTGTAAACTCTCACTCCAGTAACTGAAAAAGCAAGATGAATACCACTCAAATATTTGGTCTTGGGCTGCTTTCTTTACATGTATACCTCAAGTCAGGAGACAGTGCAAAATCGAATGGCCTCATATTTGTATTATTTTAAGTTGGTGGAATAAATAGCAACTTGTTAAGGCTTCTTAACTGATATTCCCTTAGACTGGCTGCATTTATTGTCCAACTAGTTGCATTTGGCTGTGAAATATTAGATTTTCTGGTAGAATTCAAGACAGATGTTAAACCACTAAATACTGATTTATCTCCCTTGAAATTAGCTGCTAATTGTTCTGATTTCCGCATGTTTGTATTTTTTTTCCTTTTGTACATCTGGTAGCTGTTTATACATGCAACTACATACACAGGCACACAATACAGCAAAGCTGATAAAGGAATGCATGAGTTTTTGGAGTCATCACTGCAACATCCAGACATGTTAAAAATGTGTAACACAAATGATAATAGTGCTATAAATAAAAGCTCACTGCATCATGTCAGCATGCCTGGGATGTCAGTTTTTGTCTTATTTAAAGATGAAAGAGAGATTGGCCATGAGATATTTCCACAGACTATCATTCAAAGTTGTAGAGTAGAGGTGTCATGGGAGAGAAAAAACAAGTCCGCTCTCCATTGTTCTCTAATCTCAGCTGGCTTGTTCACATTCTCCACGCATTGAAGTTTGCCAGTGGGCTGTTTGTCACTTGGTGAATGTGGGTGCATGGTTTGTTTGAAAGAGAGAGGCCCCCTTGACTAAATGTGATTGGCTGGTCTGCTAACAGAAGCCTGGCTTTAAAAAAAAAAAATCAGGAACCTAATAACTTTCCTACCAGTGCATAGTCTAGTTTGGCCAAATGACAGGCTGTACCAGACCTGCTAAAGTCAATATGACACTATACTACTCTACCACTAGATGGAGTTGTTTAAAATAGGTAATTTAACTCAAACGTTGCTTATGAGGGGGCAAAGCATAATTATATAATAATAACTTGTGGCAGGATGAACACTTTCTGGTGGTATTGTGAATCACAGCACATTTATTACTTTGATCATATTTACAAGGATCATATAATTACATAAACTGTCTAAAGCATTTGTATTGTTCTTTGTTAAAACATGTTTTAATTTCTACATACTTAGAGCTTTACCAGTTGTTGCTTGACTTATAGTTTGCCATGCTGAACTCACGTCTGGCTACACTTTCTGTCCGGCTGCTGCTAGTGTCCATTTGTTGTGCATTTCCACAGGTCAAGAAATTCTCAAGCTACTCTTTGGCTCTGCATGGCTTCCTTTGGTTCATTGACACTGATGAAAACCCCTTCATTGGAGAAACTGGTCATGTTCACACACACACACCACAGTAGTGAAAAAAAGTGTGTCAGGCCAGTAGAGGAAAACATGAAGTGCTCATTGTTTCTCTCCGGGGGAGCATGCCAAATGGAAACGTGCGAATTGCACTAAAGGCTCAGTACTGGGTCGGGGCCCACACAAAAGGCCTTTGCATCAACTTTGCATCAAAGTGAAACACCCTGCCAGTAGGTTACACACTACAGGAAGTGCTTTGGTTCTTTTAATCTTGCGTGTTTCCTAATCATGCCTCCAATGCTCCAGTGTTTCTACAGTAGCCACACACTGGTCTGTTTAGAGCCTCACTGATGTGGTGATGGTGCTGGTCGTGATGTCCCACCTCCCAGCTCCCCAGTCATCCTATAGGGTACAGAAAGTGTTTCATGACCATGTTATGCTTTGTGTGGAATCCAAGTGGGGCCTCTACAGTACCAAAGCCATGCTTCCATGCCAAGGACCCTGTGAATGCTTGTATTGTCACTAGGGTCTGGGAAAATGACATGATGATCCAAAAAAAGTGTAATTTAGTGCATATGGTGGCGAGTTGTGTGCCACGCAACAAGTGTGAGCCAGTGGCCTTCTCTCCAGAGAAGGTTATTGAGAAGGTTATTTCCATGGAGACCATTTACCATGGTGAAAGAAAATAAACAATGGGTAGATTTGAATTCTCTTTTTCACTCTCCCTCACGCCAGTGGAGGGAGGGAAAATAATGGGGTTAGGCCGTGTGACCTGCTACACTGAGTTCTTGACTCAGCTATCTTACACACGGGGTTGGTGGTCGACATGCGTCAAACTGTCTGGGACTGACCTTTTTTTCGAATAGTATTCTCTTTCCCACTTTCCCTTTTATGAAGTGCTTTGTAAAGTTGCCAACCAGGCCCCTTTATGGTGATCCTGTGGATGGTGTCCGCCCTGCTCTGCTGAGAACATGTGAGGGTCAGCTGACTGGAGATTTTTGGCTGCCGTGCTTGGTGTTTTAATGCTCATTCAGAGTCGAGGGTGAGGGAGGCATTGGGTGCAGATTATCCCCTTGTCAAGAATGTGACCCTTTTCCTTGAGTCGCCTCAGAGAGAGAGAGAGAGAGAGAGAGAGAGAGAGAAGGAGGGAGAAAGAGAGACCTGTTGGGAGAGGTGGGGCCAAAGTCTCCCCACCAAACATCAGATTCTGGCGTGCTGAGATTACTGGAAAGGAATATGTTATATATGCAGTGGTGTCTTGCTTTGTTAGCAGGAAAGGAAATAGCGGGCAACCAGTAAGGAGATCAAATAATTAAGATGCATTAATGTACATCAAATGATTTAAGGGGGACTAGAGGTTTTTGTTGCATTGTTCATTTAGGCAAATAGTAGCCCTCATTCAGTGCACCTTAATGAGTATTTGGGCCACCGTTGTGCACTTTGTATTAGTCATAAGAAAAAGCAATCATGCTTCAGTACTTTATTAAACCCTGTGTTAACATTGCATATGCTTTTGTTTTCTCATAATGCTTCACACGTTTCATTAAATCTGATAACAACAAGTGACACAGATTTTACAGACCTAAATCCACAATTGTAAAAAAACAGCTGTATACATTATCAACACTCATGTTAGGGTAACGAAGGTAAGATTTGGCCATGTTTAAGGCCCTAAGTGGAGCTATACATCAACAGTTAATATTCAAACACTCGAGAGAACAGCGATGACCTTTCTTCTTTTCTTCCCCTCATGTCTCTCCTGTTTCTTGCGTTTTGGTTTTGGTGGGCCGCTGGGAGGGATCCCGGTCAGTAGGAAAAGTGCGGTTTCTTGTGTGCTTGTGTCCATGATGATTGGCCTGAGCTGAGCCAAAGTGCTTGTGTCAGACTGGGGAGGGATCATGGTGGCACTCATACCAGGGATCACCATCGTTTCATAGTCAGCTTTGTCTGAGTATTGTGCTACAGGAGCCGTGTCAGTGGGAGTGGGGGTCAAGGTAGTACTGAAAATGAGACTGATTTTTCTCCTTTCCCTGGATTCTTTTGACCTGTGCCGCTTGCTTTTCCGTGAAGTCTCTATGGTTCTACTGATGGTGGGGGGGACCGGTCTCGCAACACTCAGGTAGTCCAGTCTTTTGGGGACTACGTGGTACCCCAGTGTGCTCACCTCAGTGGCTGAAACTGCCGGAGTCTCACCAGTGGGTTCTTCTTCACTGTCTGTCTGATGAGGCCCCTCCGGCTCAAAAGGAGTTATAACTTTTCCTGCTCTCTTTCTTCCCCCTCTCTCCTTTGACCTTGGCCTTTTGGCTCGGGGGGGATTGGTGGTGGGCACCCCTGCTGTCGTGGCAACGGGTCCCTTTTCGCTTGCATTTCCCAGGGTGCTTGAACTCGGCTGTCCTGCAGCCTCAGCTCGCCCGCTTTCAGCCATGGTGCCATCACTGCCATCTCTGACAAACGTTGTGATTGACCGGTTTTCTACTGTGCTCTCAGGAAGTTTGGGGGTGTTGGAGGATGTAATGGCTCGCAGGATATGTCTCTGCCTATTTTGCCCCTGCCTGACTCTTTCTCTGCGGGTCTTGGTTTTGATAATGCTTATGGTTACAGTGGGAGTGGGAGATGGTGTGGGGGAAAGCACGCTCTCCTTTCTGTCCTTGTCCTTCTGCGACTCTTGTTTTGTTGAATCCACAGGCATGCTTGATGAGGCTACACCGGCTGACCTCTGAGGGTCGTCCCTCATCATGCTGTTCGACAGCTCCTCTTTTGCATCCTGGTCCACCTCGCTCCCCATGAAGTTGTCCACGTTTGCCTCTGCCTGTGTTTTTCTTGCCGGGTCTTCGATGACGTTGGTCCTGCTCGTGACCTCTTCCGCAATGTGGCAAGAAGGAGCGCCTACGGCACCCTCGTCTGTTTTAACCACTGTCTCCACACTCTGTTTTCTCTTCCTGCCTTTGCCCTTCCCTCTCCTCTTTTTGTTTTTTCTTTTTTTCCCGCCGGCATTCTTCTTCCGTTTCTTCTCAGAGCTCTGTGTCTCCTCCTTGGCTGTGTCTGGCGAGGAGCCCTGCGATGTAGACACGGTGGCGAGCACCTTGATGAAGTCCTCGGCAGCGTTCACCACATTCGTGAGCGAGGGCGCCTCTGGGGTTGTGGTCTGCGAGGCAGAGGCGGTAGACTGTGCAGTGCTGGCACCCTCTGTAGTCTCCCCTGGCTCTGAGCCAGGCTCTGGAGAGGCTGCCTTTTGAAGAGGCGGTAAGGGTAGCTCATCAATTACATCAATGCCGCCAAAATCATAAGCTATGGACTCTTTCATCACAGCCACTGGCACCTTGTCGTACTGTTTACACCTACAGGGTGGCAGAGAGAGGGCAAATGACAGAATGAGGTGATGGAGGGGTGCAGAAAACATTTTCCTTTTACAGGACTGTTAACATATATCGGGATACAGTGAGTTCACACAGAGATACTTACACTCCATACCAGTGTCTTTCAACACACTGTTCCTCATAGGAGAACTCAAAGCAGGGCACCTCCATGACATTGAAGAAAGCCTGTCCAACAATCCTGGAGGAAGTGTCATTCACATTCCGGAGGCATGCTTTCATTCTGCAAAACAAAAAGCAGCCCTGGACATTAATTCATGCTTTATGTCTAGATGATTAATTAAAGCAAAAGCCCACCAGAATGTGCATTCAAAATTCAAACGAAATGTGGTTAATGTTGAATGGTTTTACAGAGTTGCTTTTGTTAAGTGTGAAAGGATTTTAAATAGATTAGCTGGTAACACTCACTTTGGAATGTAATCTTAAGGACTTCTGCTCCATACACACTAATACTACGCATTCAGATCATGGTACTGTTTTGTGTGCGTTTGTTGAACTCACGCGTTATCGCAGTCGCAGTGGCTAATTGAAACCCATTTGAAGTTGGTGTAGCCGTAATTGGTGGAGAAGGCATGAATGACGTGGGGACAGTAGTCATGCACGCGGCAACATTTGTCGGTCTCAGCGAATTCCCCTGAAAATGACCAAGTGCGAACGCACCCTTTCAGCCAACTGAATCATTGAAGATAGATCGCAGGCAAACTCAGTAACACTTTCAAGCAGGTTCGAGTGTTCAGCTATTTGCGTTATTGCTCAGGCGACATTTACATTTGCATCAAACATTTGCATCTGAGTAGTTTTAAATATTGGATAAATTGGTAAACTCACCAAGTTGGTCATAATGATCAGCATTATTACCGGCTCCACACCACAAAGTTCCAGGGTAGGTAAAGCCGCGCTTGGATCTGCGCAGAATTGAAGTTTCTTTCCCCGGAACTTTTTCTTTCTCACGCGCTTCATTTGATGGCAGTTCACTTGTGCTTGTGGAGCGCTTGGATTTCAACTGAAGGCACTTTAACTTCACCTCAGTGATGTTCGTAAAACTAGGATTCAAAGCAGTGGGAATAGTGACCTGACCTCTCAGTCCCAGTTTGCACACATACATAAAAGATTTCAGTTGCATTTGGTCTGTTGCTAAGGCGCAGTCGACTAGTTTACCGGTGGCATCGTGAACGGAACGGACCTCCTCAATTCCGTCCGACACTTGAAGCAGATGGTACTCGCCGACATTTGACCTTTTGGCGCACAGGGTATTGTTGAGCAAGTAAAAGAATTCTTTACTCTCCTTCTCTGCCTCCAGGGAATTGCTTAGAAAATCTGCCTTAACGAATTCCCCGTCTAAGTAAGACAGGAACACGAAAAATACCGACCACATCGCTGCAGGCTGCAATTTCAGCACCACCAGCTCCAAGACAGCACCGTAGCCTGCCTACCTCTGCTTGCTGCCGACTTATTGGGAGCGGTTAACAGGGCGAGTATTAATAAAGTTGACGGTCGATAATGGGAGTGGTCTGACATTTAATTAACCCTTTCCTGGATGGACAAGTGTCGGCATTCGACACCGAAGCATCCAAACACAGATTTGTGAATGTCTGTGCGTCTGTGAAGGAATGCATTGTAAAAAATATTAACGCTTTCAATTCTTTCGCCACTTTTAAACAATGAACATTCAATATGCAGCAGTAAAGGTAGGCTATATTGCTTGCAGATGACAGGGGAATGCCAATCAACCTGGCAATTGAATTGGGTCACACAATTTTAAACAAGGCCCACCCCTGCCTTTTATGATTTTAAGATGACACTGGGATTGAATATTGTCAGTGGAGTACACAGTGAAGTAATAAGACTGGTAAAGTCTGTAAGTAGCCTACTACTGGCTGGAGTTTTGACCGCAAGTTACCCCTACGTTCCCCGCTTCGCACTGAAACTGGCGATTTACTTCAGTGACGCAGCAAGGAGGAGGTTCTTACCACGCTTTCCATGGTAACAAGGGATGGGGTGATTCTGTCGACCCAACGAGATTGGGCATCTTTCAAATACCACAAAGGCATGGGAAATGACCCAGTTAAGATGTAAGCTGAAGTCGGTGCGTTGCAGAAGAAAAGACCTAAGGAGAAAAAAATAAACATTTTTATCTCTTCGGAGACCTTGATCTCCCATTGTCTGTAATTGCACCTGCTGCTGGTAGGTTAGGCTACTAACTTCGCCTCGTCAGCAAGGATGTGCAGCAAAGACTGTGGCCACTTCCGAGTGGATTGTCAGCACTTGCTTAGAGTGGTTCATGTGTCACTGACTGACTTTATGGGGATGTTAATGAGCGTGGAGCCTAATAGTAGTAATATAATGAACTGCAATCAGGCCTTTTCAATTGACTTTCCGCGTTTTAGGCTGTTTGAACGAAATTCCGATTTGTGTAAATATTGGTCCTAGCAAATTTTTGCATTGCCTATTTTCGGCGTTCATCTAAATTTGCCCCAATAGTTCGACTTAAAAGTTGTTTTCTGATTTGCTTGCAGAAATAAATAAACAGCTTAGCTTGTGCATGTATTGGGAGAAGAGGTAAAACATGGCAGGTTTACATTAATTCATCTGTGTTGGAAACACTGGGTTTTACCTGAGCACGATATATCGTGCAGCGCAAGGGGGTTTCAGTCACGTGGGCTAGTGAGCAGCCCACAAAGGATTTCTTCGAAGGAAATAGGCCGGCTAAGCAATCGGATTGAAAGAAGGCGGAGGGAAATGATGCAAAATCAGCAGAGGTAACATGCGATTTAAAATGCGGTAAAATCCCGTTACTTTATTATGAATTTAGTGCCTACACCCTACCTCGACCAAGGTTAATCCTTGCGTGCGCCAGCTGGAGCATAGTAACACTCTAATTGTATCCAAATAAATAGTAGACTCTCAGTCAGACGAGACAGTGGGCTTTTGTTTTATAATAATAATAATAATAAGCGTGTTATAACAGTTTTGGCCATACATTGGAAAAATGATGCAGCCCATAAATGAATTGCATAAACAGTGGATCACACAACTTGGGAGACACTGGAACACTGAGGCGTCACAAAGCTCCATAATCTTTTTGGTGTGTATCCCATACGGCGACTGTTAAAAGTCAGGTTGAATTCCAGCGCACATCAGGAGTGCATGCCGTCAAAAAGACCCAAATTAAAAAAGACAATGTGTTAAAGATACTTTCCAGGTCTGTGTCACTGATCCAATCGAATGTGTGCCGTCACGACTCAACTCCTCTTCGGTCGACTTCTGCATCGTAACATTTGGGAGAGAAAATTAGTCGCGTAGAAAATCACTGATTGCCCCATGAGAGTCAGACGCACCTGTGCGGGCAGTGCGGCTGTCAAGCAAATGTTATGTCTGACCATTCAAATGCGAGTTTAATCTGTTGGCTGAACTTTTGCCACTTTAATGCAAACAATGATTTTGGTTTTCAGTGTACCAAGGGGCCAAAATTTAAAAACGCTGCGGAATATCCATGCTAAATAGAAAGCATGGAAAACAAAATACAAGCAAAGGTTTTGGCAGACAGAAGTAGCCCACGGAAGAAGACAGACATTTCTGCATAAACCATTCGAAACATATTTCTCTGATTTTATGTTTATAACGTTACGATAGTAAAGTTCAAAAGATGAATTAGGTCTAATGAATTGTGTTGGAAGCAGTACAATTATGATCGACTCCTTCTTCTTAATAACAATTACAACAATAATAACAACAACAATAGGAAGAAAATGGCGATGAGACGTATCCAATGAGATTGAATTAAGAACAGTTTAAACTGACAAAATAGATCATTTTCCCCCAAGTGCAAATTATTCACAAGGAACGTGACATTCCCCTGTCTTCAAAAAAGCAACATCAGCGGAATAACACGTTCTTGGCATGCAACGACAAAGCAAATATTTCTTACTCAAGTCTTTTTGTTTTAATATGCAACTTTACACCTCCGCTTACAAAACTTTTAAAAATACAAAACGCATAGAATAGTTTCTTTGAACAACTCACAGAGGGCAGTATTGAGTGTTCTCACAAATGTCAACGGAGTACGCCCCCCTTGGCTTTGGACATCGGGCCTACTGGGGTGCGGGTCTGTCTACTTCTCCTTCGATCTTCAGCTTGAAGAATGGACGCTTTGGCTGTCCCACAAGACAGGGGAAAGGGCTGGTATATCTCCCTCATGGCACCTAACACCAAAGGACCAACATTTGCTTGGCTAGACCCGTCAAGGCTGTATTGCAACTCCCAGGTATGCTCGGTGGTATTCTTGCATACGTTGCATGTTGTGGTCTTCATGTAACACTTCTATGTAGTTAATTCCTTCTCAAGCACCGGTGACTTTAATCACCAACCTGTTCACAAATAGTGACAGTACTGGTACAGAATAACAGACACTGACTATTACAGTTAATGTACCTTTTGTGTCTGTTTAACTGTTTGATCAAGGCATTATCTGACTGTGTGAAGGACCTGCTGAAACCATTCCAGAATGAGTCGATTGACATTGTTGCTGGCATAGATGCCATGGGATTCATTCTAGGTAAATTGGGGGGGAAACAAGGTGCCGGCACACACATGCAACATCGTATGAGTTCACATACGCTGGGGGTGTTTTATTTTGAGTACAGCACACACTCTGATACAGGAAGAAATTGAAACCCTCTGGTGAACCCACTATATTTAGAAGCACGCTCTGTGTTGGTCTCTCTCTCTCTCTCTCTCTCTCTCTCTCTCTCTGTCTCTCAAACCATCAGTAATATACTTTCAAAAAATAAGTCAGACAACTAAACTGGAAATCACAGCAACATCAAAATGATTACAGTTTTCATTACATGATTTCTACAGTCTTATAGTGTGTTTCTGTGGGTAGCTGGTTTGTATAACATCCTCAGATTCATTTTGATGGCACACAAGGTCATGTGAAAGGTAGATCAACTCCCCCAAGCTTCACAGGCCATTCACCATAGAGTTTTGCAGTCTTGGAATAAAAACTTGTGAAATGTAATGGTTGTCAGCTATATGTTGCTCACTACTGTTAGACACTCCCTAGACTACTGCCTCTTTAAATATTATGCATACATCATACAGTATGTGATAATATCATTTAATTATGTACATTGTAAACTTATATACAATATGTAACATCATATATCATATAATGTCTCGTATTTCTAATCAGGGTCTGCTGTGGCTACCACTCTTGGGAAAGGCTTCCTAGCCATCCGTAAAGCAGGACATTTGTGTGTTGAAACTCAAACCCAAGATTACAGTGACTATTCAGGACGAGAGAAACTGATGGAAGTGCGTCTGGATGTGCTCAGGCCAGGTACCATGCTATACTATTGATACGGGCTGGTCAACGTTAACCCTACACTACCTATTTAACTATTAACATGGGTTGGCCAAGCTCTGTTGCATGGCCAATGTTTTCTGCCCCCCCCCCCCCCCCCCCCCCCCCCCCCAGCTGCCAGTTGGAGTATTGTTTTAGGAATAGAGAATGTACTAAGTGGCACATATCTTTACTTGCAAAGTTTAGTCATTGATTCTGCAAGAACTAAAATTCCTGCATGGTCTTGTATATTACAGGATCCATTTTACTAATGGTCATATCAGTGGGTCCTCAGAACCTTTCAAACTAAAGTCATTCAAAAGAAATATCTTCTGACTGAATAGCTAAAGTGATAATTCACTGATGTCTCATGACAAATTGTTCTTTTTTAGTTTTCATTGTTCTTAACTGACTCATTTGAAGATAATTGTAAATAAACCTGTTGCAACTTCAAGATGAGAGAGGCCTTAAAAAATGGAAAAAGCAGAGCAAACCACCTGAAAACCACTCTAGCCTGCTAATTGCTGTGGGTCAGTGGATGGCCTCCAGGTGTCAAGCTGTGGGTCCATTTGGATACTGTGAAAACTTGGTTACACTGGACTTCACTCAGTTTCTGACGTCATAGGCCTATACAGTTTAACCAACCGCATCCAGCCAGGCAGGAAGTGACCTCCTGGAAAAAAGCCCCCTCTTGCCATTCTTCACTCCCCAATTCAGTGAACAAGTTCCTGTCAATTGAAACTCTACACACCACAGTTGTCACTTGGTTACATTGGAATAAAAGGTAGATCCCTGAGAGAACGACCTGCTGCTACTTAGGATGGCTACATGTACCCGTCAGGGAAGTATGAAGGCCCTTCTTGTGCATACTATTACAAATCTACAAAGACAGCCAACTACCTAAAGGGGCCTTTATACTCAGTTTTAACATAGAAACGTAAGCACGTAAGATACATAAGCGCTGTTTTAAGCCCCTTGCGCAGTTACATAACACGTAAAAGGCTACGTACTGTTGCATTGCCTGTGAATGAATGCGTGGGCTTACACAGGGCCGTACCACGTAACCAGGGTTTGAAAATCTATAAGGAAGGGGTCTGGGGAAGGGGTCAATAATGTTCTTTAACTATACGAAGGCAGTTTTACTTTCGATTACCCTTTGTGTGTGTGGTGTGTGAGCCACATGCAGCATGCAGTTTCTTCAGTTCTTGGCTTACCTAAGAAACACTAATAGCGCTATGTGTGAAATTTTTTGACATTTTGACTGGTTTCTTTCTCTGTTCTATTTGTTTTCTGTGGGTTTGGACATTATTGAAATAGACCTTATTATCAACGTGTTAATAGTTTACTGTAAGGTAGCAGAAAAGAATGAATGTATTTATTATTATTATTATTATTATGCAACAATACTTTTGCATAATAATAATACATTTTCCTATTGATATGTTTTACTTCTTGAATAATAAGCAAGGACATTATTTAGTGTTAAAATACAGAAACACAGTCTGAAGCATAATAATAAATAAGGTTAGCATGCATATTTGTTAGCTAACTAAGCTATAAAAACAATCTGGCTTGAGACACTAATGCAGGTTAACGTCACTAAATAAAATATGGCCTAGGCTACTTGCATTTGCAAATTTGGTTTGAAATGTTTCATACTGTTTACTTGTTCTTGATACCGTGCAGGTTATTGTTATTTTACCAATGATGCTGTGTGAAATGCTACTGTGAATGACATAGCCTTCCCTTCATCATGACCAATGTTCACATATTTAAAATGTTTCATACTGTAGCCTGAACGTTTCTTACTGATGAAGTGAATCCTTGCATCTTACTGAATGCTGTGTGCTGCCATCTTACGAACAATCCACCTTCTGCCTATGTGCCTCCAAAATTTGAACTGCTGTCAGTTTAAAAAAAGGGAAAATGTCTTTAGTCCAGTAAAGAGCAGTAACGAAGCACATGAAAGATACTTTGGATTCAGTAGTGTAGGTCTGAACAACAAGCATCTCAAACTTTAGCCATATATACTGTTTAAGTTACCTCCTAGGCTATTAATGTAAATTAACTAAGCTTTTAATGAAAAAAAGCTTCTGGTAACCATGTGTTGTTCTGTATGATAATCAGGTTTCTCAGACCCATTGCCTGAGATGGTTCACAGTGGCCAACCCCCGTTCCCATACTACAATTGGTGGCTGTCGTTTACACCTCCAGTTGATTTCAATCAGAGCAATGGCAGGGTGTGGACCTTTCTTTTGTTAATGATGACCATGAGGAGATTGCCTTTAGGGAGATTATGGTGACCACATGATTGGTGGTCACAGCGGCTGCTTTGTCATGTTTCCCCATATTCTAGGGCTGGATATTCACCTTATTTTCCATGACAACAACATTGTGTTGGAACTTCCGGTTCTAGGACAGGATATACCATACCGCAAATCCTTACAAAAGTCATGAAGTAGAACCGTCACATATGAGAACATGTAGAAGCATGTGTTTTAATTTCCACCAACAACAATTCAACTTAAAACAATTGCAGGGTTTACTGTAGTAGTATACTTATCTGTACACATAGGAAACAAAACAGAGCTTAATAACCTACCTTTATGAATAGAAACATATATATTACTTATATGTGATCTATATATATATCTTATATATTATCTCTATATATCTAGCAGTTTTCCAAGTCTTTTCAGAAGAACCACTGTTCAATGAAAGCTGTGATGGTGTCTTGCAGGCCTGAGGGTACTTATAGTGGATCAGTGGATTGAGACAGGGGGTACCATGAAGGCAGCCATCCAGCTTGTGGAGAAGCAAGGAGCCACGGTGGTGGGTGAGTCCTGGGTCACTAGAACCATAAAACCTTGTTGTCCGTGGTAACCTTAAAACCATCAGCCTGAATGAAGTATCAGCAACCTGTATTCTGGATTGGTCTGTCACAACTGGATATTAGGGGAACAAAGGTCTCGGCTATAAAACATTATTGTGACACAAACAAATAAACAACCAAACTACACAAATAATTAGTGACAATGCTGCAATGACAACCTGTCTGATATTTCAGACACAGTCAAAGATGTCTGTGAGATACTCATAGAACTCTGATTAGTTGAAAATTAGAATGTTTATGTGAAGGCGGTAAAGTTAAAACTACTGGTTTATGGCTATGTACCATCTGGGCAATATTACATTATGGCAATAATAACAAACTATACCTTTAATAAAATATAACACCAATTATATTGTTATTAATCACTGATTCTGCTCGTATTGGGTGTAGGTGTTGCTGCAGTAGCCATTGAGAACAGCGAGGGAGGAAAGTGGATAAAGCAGAACTATAAGCACTCCAACTGCATCCCAGAGGAACTCCAGTCTCAGATCGACAGCCAGTACCTGGAATCTTTCAAGGTCTTTGGCCCAAAAAAACAGTGAACCCCAGGACACAGTGTGGGAATGAGAGGTGGACTGTCAGAAATGCGTGGGAAGCTTACAGTGTCTTTTCCTGAAGAGATACAGACAGACAGAGCCAAAGATAACAATCTCTCAAGGGAGCCTGTATCTCTAGCAATCACATGAGGATGGTGCAGTTTTGCACATGTTTGGATTGTGCCTTTTTTTTCACCAACCACAAGGTGGAGCTATATGCAAAATAGAGTTTCTAAATAAGAAATGGCCAGCAATTGTTTTTTTCTTTAAAAAGTTGCTTCAGCCATAAAATGTTGCAGGCAAAATAAATTTGTGTTGATAGAAACTACAAGGAATACTAATAAAAGATGTAATGATATATTAGGTACTGACAATGATAAGCAGGATTCTAAAACGAAGTGCTTTCACTACATGTGGATGTGTCTCACCCATGTTCTGTAATGTGATTTAGAGAACCCATATGGAACATATAACTCGATTTTCTAACATGGTCATTTTCTAACATGTATAACCAATAATAAGAAAGACATACTTGGTTGACATTACCTCAGAAAGGTTATCTTTATTTTCTTTAGCAGTCTTGTGTGATGTTTGCATAACTTGACAAAAATAAAAAAAAGCAAAAATGGAGGGACTTTCAAATATTATTCAAACTACATATTCTAATTACATAACTAGTAGTATTGCATCTCTCATTTGATGGCTTATTAAAGCTGTAAACAATTGCCACTTTCCTCAGTAAGCTCATATATGTAATGTATAGTTTGCTCTGGTTATCCACAAACTTTGCGTGGACCATTTTAACTTTACATTACTTCTCAGTACACTGCAGGACCTCCCTCATTGTATTTGTACCTAAATATTGATTGGACACACAGGAAATCATAGCATACCAACTTAACTTGGTCTAAAGATGCAACGCAAAAACAATCCATTTTTAAAGGATACACACTTGCAAAGTACCAACTCCTTACCATTTATATGATACTAAAATAAGTAAATAAAAAAAATGCTGTTTAAACTCTCAAATGCTTATGCATAACACTCTCAGGGTTCACCACATGTGGGACAAAAACTAGGGCGGCGACCAAAAAAAACACATCACCTCTCACCAGGCCAGCTGACATTCCAACCTCACGAACAAAAACAGATCGAATAAATAATCTCAGTCTTTGGACAGCCCCTAAAATTCTTTGTATTTTTTTGAGAGGTAAACACTCTTGTCATTGTGTCACCCCCCCTTTAAGACCTTTCCTATGCAGGAAGGAACACGTGTCTGGGTTTGGTATGCTCTCCGCTTATAGCATTCAGTGAATATATTCCAGAATGATCTCCGTCATTGGCAGCAGTTAGGGTGCTTCTTCTTGGATGTGGTGTGTGTGTTGCTGGAATTGCTGGTGATTTCTAGGAGAGATGAGAGAGGCAATTCTAAGTCTGTGTTTAACGTTTCTGGTTTTTCCCCCTTCCTCAAACCATTCTGTTGCATTCTAATCTAAATCTGCAGAGAATCTCAAGCAAAGACATAGCTAAAAAAAATGGTTTGTGTTAAAACGCCCAATTAACCACTTAGGACATTCCTCCCCAAAATCAAATGTACATGACCTTGGATGTTGTCCATCCACACCGGGCCTTTGAAAGAATGTTGTCTTTTACTGCTTACATATTTTGGTGCTCCGCTTTAAATTAAATGAGAGTATTGTTTAAGAAGACCAGGCCAATACTTACTAATAACTTCCCCGATGCGTCGCGATCCACTCTTCTCCAGCTCTGCTAGGACGTTGGCCTCGAAGGTTAGGGACGCCACACGGAAGAAAAACTCCCTCACGCCCTCTCCTGGAACCACAACACAAGAGAGTTAACATGGCTATCCGGTGACATGAATTAACCTGGAAACAAGCACCGATTCACAAAAGGATCTTTTAAAATGACTGCGCATGTCATCCTGTTATTATCATTTTGACGTTTAACCAGAAACGCGAAAACATGCACACTCAAGAGTTTACCCAAGTTGATATTTTGAATGCGGTGTAATTTGTCACAAACTGAATCCAAAGATCATTTCACTTAAAGGCAAACACTTATCAGTTCCTGTGGCACTACAGCACTAGACCTGTGGAAATCGCTGAAAAGCAACAGGAGTCGTGATGAAGGCCTACTGACCTAATAGAGCAGAGACAGCCCAGTACTCAGCTTTGATCTCCTCCGAGAGTCGCACAGCATCCTCCTCAATCTGACCATACTGTGCAGGGGACTGCACAAGAAAGAGAGAAGTAAACATTAGCCTTTCCAGAGCAACAACCACCTCCCATACAAACATTTACACACTTAAGGCGATGGGGGATGGAGCAGGGCTCATTTTAGGACAGGCAGCCCTCCTGATAGCCATGATCCAGCCATGAAATACAGCATGGAGAACATACTGGAGCAGTAGGCCACTTAGAGCCACAAAGGAACAAAGAGTGACTTAATTGACTTGCTGGCTTTGAGGCCTCACTTCTAGCTGCAGTGCACAATGTAAGGGGGTAAACAGTGAGGCTTTATTATTATTATCTACTTTTAATTAGTTGTTCTATGAGAAAACAGAAAAATGCAACATGTCTGCCTTCTAAGGTTGATGCTGATCTTGCAGGAGACAAAGACCGAACACATTTTTGAGGTCTGCGTGTTCAACAGACCCGGCATACTCCGTGGTCAGAGGACTATGGCCTCTTGCCAAGTTAGACCCTCCCTTCCACAAGAAACATTTCCAGCAGAGCCTAGACTACGCTGCTTAAACTCAAAGAGGGATCGTTTGTCGCCGCAGGCACGGAGCTTCAGGAATGGAATGTCAAACCACACACACTCAGGTCTTTCTTGGTGCCAACCAGGAAGAGCATCACACTGGACGGGTCATTCTCCTTCATCGCATCTTCCAGCCACTGCCTGAGGCGGGAGACAAAGATGCCAGGTTTACATTCCATGAGGAACAGCACATCAGAATAATATGAGGGAATGCACAAAGGGCAGGAACACTAATGACTCACCTGGCATGAGCCAGCGATGACACATCCGTCAAGTCAAACACAATTATGATCGCTGGGAGATACAAAAAAAAAATAACATGATTTTGAAACTCAAACCAATTAAACTCTTTCAGTTGGTAAACTTAATTTCCGTGAATTGTCTGATATGTCTGCATCAGACACAGACCTCATAGTGGTGTAATATAGAGCCATAGAACTTCATTTGTGTACCTTGAGCCCCTCTGTAGTATGTAGAGGCAATACATTTAAATCTCTCCTGCCCTGCAGTATCCCACCTACATAAAATAGAAATGGGGTCATGACCAGTACTGTGGGACACAGACTCAAATGATTCATTAATTTAAGAGTCTAGTCACAAACACTCACAGCTGCAAGCTGAAAGGGACACCCAGGACCTCAAACCGCTCCATCTCAAAGTCCACGCCTATGGTGGCCTTGTAGTTCTTGTCAAAAGTGTCCTTACAAAACCTGTAATGAAAAGCATGAAGAGTATGTTTACAAATTTCTGTGAAGGGGAGGTGGAAATGGGTGGCTAAAGGTTAGGGTTAAAAGCCTTTGTCTCGCACAGGCTTTTCATTATAGCTTTTCAACCCCCTCCCCCCTCCAATGAAATATTAAGCCAAGACGCTTTTGGTCAGCTTACCTATTAATCAGACAGGTTTTGCCCACAGCAAGGTCACCCACGACAATGACCTTGGAGATCTTAAACCTGCTAGACAGAAAGGGTGGAGTGAAGAATTAGCTGATTTAATTTCAGACAGAAAACAGGCTCCTGGAATAGCTTCAGTCTTTGCTATGTGTCCTTTTTGTGTTGGTAATAAGTTTCCAGCTCACCCCACTGTGCCAGTCTTTTGTTCCTGGCACGCTGTCTTGACTTTGGGGTGGAATTCCTCCTTGGTGTGCAGGGCAGCCTCTTTGCTGAAGCACTGGAATAAAAGAGAGTAGCACAGTAAAGCATACTGACAGCCAGCAACAAATATAGTGTGTGTGTGTGTGTGTTATTTATTTGACTTGTCCCTGTCTGGTTCCACAGTATGTGTGTTCCTAATGATTTGTCCAAGGCACATAACACAATATGCGTGTGTGTGTGTGCGTCTCCTGACCTGTTCATGACTTGTTACACAATGTGAGTGTGTGTGTGTGTGTGTGTGTGAGAGAGAGAGAGCGAGAGAGTGTACCTGCACTGTTGTGCAGAGTTTATTTGATTTACAAGAACAATAAAGCCGTTCTGCATTGTGTTTATATGAAGTTAATGTCAGAGAATCCACTAGGCCTACCGGAGGCAGCTCGGCTATGACCCGATCCCTCCGAATGGGCGGCAGCACACTCATGTCGGCAGCTCTGGGAGAGGAGGGGATATGCAGGACAGACATAGTGATGCATTTTGTGGGCCTCTGCAATACATCAAAATGACTGATGTATTTTAGGAATAGTTAACAAAATATAGGCTACACTGTGTCTTAAAAACACTAAGACGCGTTTTATTTGTTATTTGACTTTTCCCTCTAGTTAGGCTGTTGCTATGTGACCAAATTTGACTACTGCATGATCACGAAATGCCATTTGGCACCTTGGAGTTGTGGTGATGCGCTAATCTCCGTTAGTTAATCCCAAAAGTATTTCGAAGAACAAAGAGATACACGTATCCTAGCTCAAAAACTAATCAAAGAAACAACATTGTTCGTGCCATGCAACCCCAGAATGAATACCACATTAGGCAAAATTAATAACTAAAGAGAACCTGTAAATCGACACAGCTTTCTTCAAGGATTCATCTGCGAATGCTAAGATACGAATCTAAAACAACAAAGATTGATACATATGCTCCATTTGCTGACATAAACTGTTGCTAAATCCCGGGACAACGTTACTGTAAAACTTTGAAAGGAAGATGTTTCACACTCAAAAAGTAATGACGTAGCTACCAAAATGAATCTTTTCCGCTGTCCGCGTGGATAAATCTCGGTGGATCTTCCACTACACGAAGAAAAGTGTGCCGTTCCCAAAAAATTCAAAAGGACTCCTCAGTCAGCTTCAGCGCATATCCACAGCACTGGCCATAGGTTTCTATGCAGACTACAGGAAAAACGAAAACCTTAGCCCACGGAAGTGGATGAGATGGCAGACAGATGACTTCGATTAAATTGAGGGGTTGTACACACTTCTCGACTTTTTCAGCAGATTCCAGTGTTTTTCCTCTTCAGGAGCGCGCCCTATCCCCCTGGCGTCAGAGGAATGCAATGACCCCGTCCCGTTAAAAGCAGAAAGGCTACTGGAAATGGCCATCCTCTTCGTAAATTTGTTGGTGTTCACTTTATTACACGATTACATATTTAGCTTCATGAAACTGCTTTGAAGATAATTGAATATGTTTTCATTAATAATTCATCGTTTCTTTCCAAAATATCAACTTAATTTGATAGTAAAATAAGAATTTCTCTGGAAAAGCAAATGAAAAGTTATGCAGCAATATGGGCTGATCATTTATGTCCACCAGAATTACCAGATTCATGCAAACGATTTAATAAGAGCCCTGTTTGAAATCTCTCAGCCTCTGAAAAAAGTTGAGAAAATTGAACAAGGAACTACAACACCCATGTAGCATTGGGTTTCATTTTAATCCCAACATCCTTTGCTGTTGAAGTATTATTTAAACCAATAGGCTTGTCAAAGCAGCAGAGTCAACAGAGTGAAATATTCAGGGGAACCCGTATTGACTTTAAGTGTGAGGATGTCAAACAAATAGCTGTTAAAAAAACAACAAATATATTGTCATACCATTTGCATCTTTTCATTGTTCATTGTGTGTAAATATAGCTTGGCTGTTTGTAGATGTTTCTATGGCATCTGTCAGAGCTATAGAAACTACCTTCCTTCCTTCATTCTGCCAGTTGCCTCCAAGCGACTGATAGATGGCAGCACTAGACCATCTACTGAAATAGTGTCACCCAAGTCACAAGGGGCAGCTTGTAGTTCTCTGTAACTCCAGGCAGTTTTCTAAGGAAGACTTTTTGAGACAATTAGATTAGAGCAATTACATGGATAACAAAATGTATGACTGTAAACCCTTGATAAACCTGTGGAATTCTAATAATTAAAGATGATCTAATTGTAGTCACAGAAAAAAAAGAAGGTCGTTTAATCACACTGGTAAAAGAGCTGGGGTGCATTGTGCCAATTTTTCAGTTGCAGAGCTTTGTAAGGGTAAAATGTGTGGTAGTCAAATCTCTTCCCCAGAGATTCCAAGTGGCACCCCTGTTTGAAACTAGCTTAGAAGCATCAAACTACACAAAATTATACAGTTAGCCTGGCACAGTAATTAGTATGGTCATGCCTCCATTTATGTCCTCGAAAGGAGAGGCATTGTGCTGTTGCCAGGACATAGTAATCCTTTCATCTGTATATAAAGCTCCTTTCTCAATATGAAGGTTACAGCCAGTTGAGGTGGGAGTCATCCTTGGTAGCACTAGTTTTAGGAGAGTATAGCCTATTTACATACAGTCATTCAGCAGATGCTTTTATCCAAAGTGGCTTACAAGTGAGAAGCGATAAAAGCAAACACTAGATTAAGGATGAGGAGGAAAGTGGGAAGACGTTTTTCTTTTTAAAATTTCAAAGTACATGAGAAGTTGCGGTCTTCTGGAGCTTGAATCAGCTGTCATTGAAACAGATATGTAAATATCAAGCTCACCTACGTGTCTGAAATAAGTTGTAATTACATCGCAAAGAATCACTTGGTCCCACAATTAACATTGTACTCAGGAAATGCACTCAACAAAGTACTAATGACCACCGTTAAATCAATGCAGAGTAATTTATTATTATTATTATTATTATTACTCTGTTAAGGGATTAAATGCTTGTAAATAATAGTTTGCTAAGTCTGCAATACCAGACCTCTCTCTTTCTCAATAGTCAAGTAATATATCCCATCTTAACTTAAGCCTTTAAGAAATGAATATGGACAGTATACAGGTGTGGGGGGACTTTGGGTACCACTATAGTTCCAGAATCTCAGAATAGTTCAAATAGTTTGGGGGTTAAAGGAGGTAAGGTTCGGGTTAAAGGTTGTCACTTCTGACTTGGAAAAATATTTAATCGAGTCAAATCAATAGTAGAGATAACCATGTGGTGGGTTTCTCACGTCGAGGTCATCTTGCTATGCTTTTTGCAACGTAATGCATCAACAAGGCAGAAAAGAAGGACCACTAGTTCTTCTTATCAGCCCTTGCTTACGCACACACAGAGAAGGTACACATTTAAACACATACACAGAGTTAGAAATGTCAGCAATTAAGAATCAAAGATGTACAGAAACAGAAAAGTCATGTTTCAGCTCACAAAGGCATTAACACACATACATACTTGATTAAAGTCAAAGTTTCATATTTCTATCAGTATGACAGATGTTTCATTGAGGAAAAACGTCAATCTAAGTCTTGTTGATTATCACATACCTATAAATAAACACATCTCCACATTAGTTTATATTAAGTGTATTATGTAACTTGTCTCCTCATCTCATATAGAGATAAAATGTAACATGTATTGATGAAAAGATTCAGTATCTTTGGAAGATATTAATGATTTATTTCTAAACATTTAAATAATCAAATAGTTATTTATTTAGCTTCTGACTGAACAATTCAAAACAAAGACCCTCTAGTCTGATTATAATATTCTAGGCCGGCTAACCCTAACTCTAACCAAGGCCAAGATATGTGTTGCATTCCATTTTGTGCTTCATTAAATACAAATAAAAAACAAATATATAAATGAATGACACATTCATTTTTAATCCCTTGCTAATACATTATGTGAGTAGCATCTAGCCTACAGCTGTCCTTATTTGGGAACTTTTTTATGTTTTATGTTTTTTATGTCTTTTTTATATTTCTTGTTGATGTTCTTTCTAATAGTGATCACCTACGCTCCAATCTGTACCATGGCCACCAAGATCAAACCAACGTGAATGACAAAAGTCGATACCAGAAACATGGATTCAGCCTCTAAAGGTATATGTAGGATGTTAACTCTTAGGAGAACTCGTAATAGATTGTTTGGGAAACGTAAACAACTTTAATTAGGTATACCTTTTAAAAAAATGTTGTGTATTTTTTTTACAATAAAATCTCCTCAAAGCGCTTTACAACCTGAACAATGTTTTCACAGCCATCGGCATTTGTGAGCAAGGGTCACACTATAAGAGAGAGAAAATTCGGCTAGTAAATATCAATTTGATAAACAGATAAAGAGATAAATTAGGTAAACAATTAATAGTGGGTAATATGGCCACTTTATCAGTATTAACGCCTTAGTATAATATGATACCGAAGAAGAGGGAGAGGCTGCCCGGCATGGTGTTCGGGAATTTTGTTTATGTTTCGTTTTGATGAGTTATGTTTAGTTATGTTGGCTGATATACATGGGAGTTTTAGTTATACAGGATAGCAAGGGTGGCAGGATACAGCAACAGTGCACAACTGGCTGGCGACAGCCGCAAAACGGGCCGCATGCTGTACCCAGGATCTGTAAAGGCCCTCCTACACAGTACAACATGTGCTGTCTGTAGCCCACTGCTGGTAAACACAACAACATGGCTGACAGGAAGTATGAAGTATGTTGCGACAGTTGCTGGGTTTTTGATGCATTATTTATGACTATAGGATGCCCTAAAGAGGAATGTCTTTAAGTCTAAATTTAAAGATGAAAAGGGTGTCTGCTTCTCAGATGGAGGCAGGAAGATTTTTCCACTGGAGGTTATGTTCGATAGTAGAGGGCTCTGCCTCCTTTTGTGCTTTTTGATATTCTTGGAATTATAATGAGACCTGCACTCTGGGAAGGAAGAGGTCTTGTTGGGCAGTAGGGGACAACTAATTCCTTGAGGTAATATGGCGCGTTTGGGCTTTGTATGTTAGAAAGAGTACTTTTCTACTTTTGACAGGGAGCCAGTGCTGTGAGGCAAGAACAGGTGAGATATGTTCATATTTTTTAGTTCTAGTAAGTGTGCGAGTGGCAGCGTTCTGTATAAGTTGGAGGCTCTTTATTTAATTGTTGCTACATCCAGACAGGCGTATTGCAGAAGTCTAGTTTCAATGTAATAAAAGCGTGGATTAGTTTGACTGCATCTTGGAGGGATAGGACTTTTCAGATTTTGACAATATTGTGTAGACGAAAGAATTATGTCTTTGAGATCTGTTTTATGTGTGAGTCGGGTAGGAGGTCTTGGTTAATAATAACACTGAGATTGTTGGTGCTAGTGTTGGATGTTAATGAGATGTGGGGAGATGGTTAGATCCTTTTCAATTGTTAAGGGCCAAGCATAACCTCAGTTTTATCTGAATTAAGGAGCAGGAAAGCTTTTACATCTTTCAGGCAAGCTTCTATCTTGGATAGTTGTACAATTCTGTCAGGTTTCATGGATAGGTAAAGTTGGGTATCATCAGCATAGCAATGGAAGTTAATACCATGCTTCCTTATTATAGCACCTTAGCGTAGCATGTAGAGAGAAGAGCAGGGGCACAGAGCCTTGGGGAGCTCCATAAATTACTCTAGTGTGATTGGATGGCTCATTGTGGACATGAAGATGGTCAGAAAAGTAAGACCTAAACAAGGATAGAGCACATCCTTTGATACCAACATGTTCACGTCTTTGTAAGGAAATATGATGATCAATAGTGTCGGAAGCAGCACTAGGTCTAGACGAACCAGTATTTAAATGCACACATGATCAGATGTGATTAGTAGGTCATTCAGAACTTTGACTAAGGGTGTTTCAGTACTGTGATGGGCTCTAAAGCCAGATTAGAGATCTTCTTGGATATTGTTTTTTCATGTAGAAAAGTCGTGTGTTGCTTTGCTATTACTTTTTCAAGTATTTATGACAAGAAAGGGAGGTTGGATATAGGCTTATAGTTGGTTTGGTCACTGCTTAGAGATGGTTAGAGATGGTTTGATCACTGATATTTTGAATGACTGTGGAACATATCCTGGAATTAGTGAATTGATCATCAAGTAGCGTCTCAGTTAACAAGGGTAGTGCATGTTTAAGTAGTTTTGTAGGGATGGGGTCTAGTGGGCACGTTGATGATTTACGTAGATGAGGAGGTCAGGGAAGTGAGTTAAGGGAGGTCAATGGGTGTGAAGGATTCTAGGAATGCAACAGGTTGTGGGGGTGTTACAGAGGTAGTGCATCCTGGAAGGGCTATAGGGTCATGGAGGGGGAGGAGACTGTGAATTATTTTCTCTCATTGTTAAAATATTGTTATTGAAAAAGATTATAAAATCGGTTCTGCTACAGAACACAGTGTGAGATTGCGATGTTTTTTTTTTTTTGGTCTAGAAAATGTTTTGAAGAGAAACCTTTGGTTGTTTTTATTGTTTTCAATCAATGAAGAATACTTTTTTTGCATCAGAAAGTGTTTTTTTTATATCTTACAGGGCTATCCTTCCATGCCAGGTGAAATACCTTAAGTTTCGCGGAGTACCATTTCCATTCTCGTTCTTGAGAAATTTGTGTAAGTACACGAGTCTAGTCAGTGGGGCAAGTCCTTTCTGTTTGCAGTGGTGCAATGGTGTCAAGAGTGGAGTGAAGCACACTTGTGACACCATCTGTTAGTAGGTCGGTGTGAGGTTGGGATGGGCTCATGCCACCTTCAGTGCCAGGAGTAAGAGCTGAGGCAGAGTGGCCAGTAGTTTTGACATGAATTCTCTTGTAGTCTAGTCAGATGCCCTTCAAGTCTTCGCAAAACACAAGAATACAGGAAAACACATTGGAAAAAAACCTGTGCAACTTTGATATCCAGTGTGTATCCATTTTAAGCAAATACATACTGTGATTCATACAGCCATTTCCCAGCAGGACTGCTCACATTTCTCCAATGACTAGGATGTTTATTTTTAGTGTAAATGGGGACCAGTCACCACAGGGTGGTCTTGGAGTACTTTGAGACAAAAGCCTTGTGTAAGTATTCAAAATGGGTGGTGGTATGTCTGTCCTCTGTTATACCTCCACCCTGCTGGGATCGTTAAGCTTTGGAAACACTAACATGATTATGAGAGTCAGATGTAGCTTGAGGCTGTCATCTCTTAGATGTTTCTATTTTTTTTCATTGTTGTTCCTAAAGCTGGTACATCTTTGCTGGAAGCTGTAATTTACTGTTTTATATTCAACAGCAATATGTATGCAGTGTTGGGGAGTAGGGAACTACATGTAATTAACCATTGGTTCTACTGTAATTTAATCCCCTTTGATCAGCCCTGGCCTCTTTTTCTTTCACTCTGACCGCTGTGAAGACATGCCCAGGCAATGCATTCGTCAGGCTGCCACCACACACTTGACCTTTGTATCATGCATGTGCAAAAGGGTGGGCGTTGCTCAGTGCTCACACAGTGACAACATCATGGATAAACCTCCTGAATCTCCATGGCCATACTTAAGAAAAATACACAACACTGACTAGCTCTACCGACAAAATCTACATTTTTACTTGAGCCAAGCCAAGTAAATACACTCTCTTCTTCACTTTTTAGTTGTATATATTTCCCTGTCTCATTCCTGTTTTGTTATGTATTTGTAAATATGTGTGAAGTCTTAAAGGCACCATTTGTGGTTGAAAAAATGGCAGTTTTGTTGTACTTGCACAATGACAATAAAGTTCTTGAATCTTGATTCTCTACTGCAAAGACGTTGAACACAAATATAAGAGCACATAATAAAGTGAGTGTATTAACACTGACTTTGCTTGGTCCCAAGCTGGATTGTCAGATCACCTGTGAAAAATATTTGGCTATATGTTTTGAATCTGAATTTGTTAAACTCATAACATATAAGATGTCAATTAGTAATAAGTATTGGTTATGGCTGTTTATTCAAAAATGTTCAGAGAAGTTGTTGCTATTTTAAAAGTTACCTGGCTAACTGAATAATCCTGCTTGTTGCAATACCCCCACCTGGACTCTAGTTTCTGGAAGGCAGGTGTTTGACTGGTCGTTGTATACAAAAACAATGCTGACATTACTTGCACCTTCCCATGAATAGTGGGGTGTTTTATTTTAGGTTTATTCATGACCTGAGAACAAGAAGGCATTTTGTATTATGTTTGATTTATTATTATATTTTATCAACTAGATTTCTCCCTAGGGTAGTTTTGCTGTAGTTCAACTTAAGTAATTGGTAGCTTGCAAAACTATGCCTTCACAGTAACTTCCCCAACACCGTAAGTATGTTATTGTCAATCATTAAACACACATTTGAAAGATATTCATTCTGGATGTTTTCAGAACATGCGAATACTTTTTAACTGGAGTAGTAATTCAGAAATATTCCCATTTGTTTGTACTTTCATACTTGACTACTTGAAATACTTGAATTATGCCTCACATGGCAATAACAATGCATTTAGGAAACATAGTTCTGTTTTGTTATGCACCAACCAACTGATTTGCAATAGGGTTTGTTCATGGATTGCTTTGTGCACAGTACCCACTGGCAGAATGGGAGCTCAACCTACAAGATATGCAATGTTTATAACACAATTATCCTGGTTTAGGAATTAACGATTAAATGTATGGGCTTAGACTTTCCTTCCACAAAACAGAGGGATATTTGACATGGCCATGGATTTATACAACTCCAATCAGAACAGCAATTAGTTCAAGTAAATTACAAACATTCAAACAATTTGGGTCAATCACAGCCTATATGATATGACCAGCCAGTCTCTTGCACGTTGGGAGGTTGACTTTCAGCCTGTATGGGGCTTCATGTCAGGTGAGAGTCTACCTAAAGGCCTGCACTGTGGCAGCTGTCTTTGCTGTCTCCCACTAGAAGACCACCAACATGCACAGGGATATAAAGGGTATCTGAATATGCAGGATGTAGTCAGGCAGGATGTAAACATAGCAGAAGTAAACTGGTGTTGAGTCAGAAACTCTGGACGCGGTTCGCTGTTTCAGATCACAAGCGTTTTGCTTGGTTTTAATGGGAATCGCTTGCAAGGTGTGAGGGAGTCACGGCAAAGTTCTTGTTTAGGACCTCCAAGGAAACCAAGCACATACAAAACCAAAACAGATACAAAATTATAATTAAAATAAAAATCAAACATAGAAAAAAACAGAAAAGTTTTCAAAATCTTTGCCTTCTTAGTCGTTGAGGAACTTGGTGCTGTTGTTGCTATGCGTGCCATTCTGCTCCGCATGTCTCTTCTGGCGCGGGAAGAAGTCGGCACGTATCAGTCTGTAGAAGTAGATCAGGATCATGATGTTCATGAGGAACATGGTGACCAGGAAGTAGCCTGCGTGGTCCAGCCAGCTGTAGTTCTGCATGATGAACCAGGTGAGGTAAAACTGGGCACTGAGGCGGAAGCACACGTAGGTGAAGAGGTTGAGCAACTTGTTGACGCTGAAGAGCGGCGTGAACTGGGCCCCTGCTAGCTTCAGCATCAGACGTGTGTGCAGCGTAACGCTGTTAATCTCTACCAGTAAGGCGATGACGGCTCCCGCTACGTAGTGCCCCGTGAACAAAGTGTACAGGAAGCTACCCAGTACCTGAGGAGGAGATGGATAAGCATCAGGACATGGCAAAAAGAACCATAATTCTAATTTGTAATTACATTCACAGAAATGTAATTGATTGGATGAGATTGTGTCATCCTTACGTTGGCCTATCACAATCACTTCAACTGACCATCACGCAAACACGTCATTACGCTGCATTTTGCAGTGTTTAGCCTTTCTTTTTAAACAACCGACAACGCGTAAAAAAGTAATAATTCATAGAGGTCCAGAGGGCACAAATATCAGTGAGAAGTTAAAGTATAGTAAGATTGCCAATTTTGCCAATGAAATTTGCAAATCAGGCACTTACTCGGACAGAAAGCAATCTGGGTGTCCGAGAGTGACGCTTTTTTAACCATTCAATGAAGTGCCCCATCTCATTTCTGTCTCAATCTGTTTCTCCTAAGGAATTTTAGGAAAAATATCTTTGCTTAAATTTATACATAATTGAAACAAAAATGAGATCACATCTAGACCTCCTGAGCTATCAAAGTTTAAACATTTCCTATGGGTAATGATGTGTTTACTGCGTGATGGTCAATTGAAAAGCGACTACAATAGGCCTACCCAACTCTCACAAAACTCTACAAATCCACAACTCACACATTCATACAGTTGGAAGTCAGGCACACTGAAGGACTTTTTCCAGATACGTAAACAATCTCATATGTCAGTATGTAATATGTCAGCATGTAATATGTCAGTATCTCATATGTCAGTATGTCAAGAAAGCGTTCTTGAGCAACCAATGTTGAGACTAAAAGAGAGTGTGTTCAGAATGATAGCTTCTCTATTATTAAGCGGTGGTAGTTGCTCAACAACTTCTTTAGGAAGCACACTCCAACTTTACTCTACCTCTACTCTGTGTTCCCACTCCCATCCACCTCCTCCTTAAAACAGATTTCCTAGAAGATCCCAGCCCTATATACTCAGCAAACAGACCTCTAACTAACTGCACTCTTCAGCTGATCATGCAGCACCCTCTCCACTCCTGGCCCGCTCATCTCAGACAGGCTGAGGGAGAACAGCAGGGTTTACTTCTATCTCATACAAATAGCCCTGTCTTAATAGTCTAACCTGTAATATTTCTCTCCCATAGATTTGCACTGAATTTACTCTAAAAAATACGACACAAAGCGTGTCCCGTATCAGTTCAGTAAGTAAAAAACACGTCTTTTAGTTTCCAATTACGGGATGATTCCATGTTTTACAGGACGGTTGGCAACCTTACCCATGCGACATGAAACCAAGATAAGGTTGAACAAACCATTTCACTAAGATAAGATAAGGTGATGCTGCCATATGACGCCTTTGCCAAACACACCTGTGAAGCCTGATAACCAAAAGCCTGATGGCAGCTAATGGAGCTGCGGTCAACTTCAATACTGGTTGAAAGAATCAGTGCTGCTGTGTCCATGACCACTTGGCAGTCATCTGCTCCTCATTGCTAATAATCTTTTCTTTTAAGCTTTTACTCCGGATTGCGTTATTTTGTTTTACTTTGGTAATTGTTTCACTATGATGAGCGAACAATCCCAACAGTGTTGAGCACTGGTTAAAAACCATGTTTAAAGGGTGTGTGCTTAGTGTCAGAGAGGGTATAATTGGTATAATTGTTGTGGGGGAGTTAGTAGTGGTGGAGCAGCCATCATGGCCACTCAGCTACTGATATACAGAATCTGTATCCTACATCTGTGATTGCGCCTGGCCTTGGGATGCTCTGTGGCACAATTCAGTGTCCCAGTAAACATTCTGCCTGACAAACAAAGTGAGCTTTGTGATTCCGTGGCCGATGGAAACAACACACAGTGGTATTCATTTGGACGCATGAATGTAGAATACAGCCCCCGTGCTCTGCTGAAAATGTACCCTCTTGTCAGAGAGGTCACTGGAGTTCGGTTGAATACGCATTTAAATCGGAGGTACTAGAAATCACTGAAGGATTGTGCAGATTGTGCATTTGAGAAATTCCAAAATGACAAGGTTGCCACACACAGACTATCATATGATAGAGGAAGAAGCAACTCACCAGAAAATGATGCACCAAGAACTCCCACGAGCCTCTTGCATGACCCGTTAAGATGATATCACAGGCATCCTGTACAAAGTACCCTGTCCCAAAACAAATGAATCAAAAACATTACTCTTAACATTCTCTTAACTTTGCACACTTTCATTTCTCTTAACCTTACTTTCATTTTCTCCAACTAGCATGGTGACATTTTTAACAGCATTGTCATTTTGAGAGTATTATATCTCCCCATCTTCCTATACATGAACTAAATGTAACATATTTCAACCATTTTGATACTCTTCTATAACTTGTCATGAATGAAAACAGGTTGTGCATGCAAGAAACAGCAAAAGCCATGACACGTGTTTGTCGTGACTCATGAGCAGTGTGCTCACACCCTACAGAGTCCCCTCTGGTGTTGCACGTGTGGTTTCTCATGTCAGAGAGAGAGAGCCTTAACCTTGCTGTGTGACATAGAGGAACACAGTGCTCTTGCGGTCGCCATTTTTTGATTGATGTGTGGTGGGCTGCCTCTTCCTCTTGACGCAGGTCAGAGAAAAACAGGATATGCTGTTTATATAATCAGGGGGCTCTGGCCTGAGGATGGTTAGAGCATCACACCATCTGACTTTTTATTCAACGGTGAATAGTTTTGTTCGTATTTGTTTGTTTTTGTATCTGATACAAGTGGCATATTTTTTCCGAACGTAAGTAATACTTTTACAACTTTACAGCAGCACCAACTCAGCTGTGTAAATCTGAAGAGCAAACAGATCAAACAGCGCATTGGGATTGAGCCCACTGGTCACTGAAGCATCACTACTGTCAAAAAAGGCAAACAATTAGCATCTTAGCACTTAGCACAGTATAGTTAGCATATTCAACTGGTCGCCTTTTCTACAAGGAGGGTAACCATTGTACACCTTAATGCACCAAGACCAAGGGATCAGTCAAAATGGCGGGCATGAACTAATTTACATGAGTTTTTATCCATTGAAGTTGTGTTAAGCAAAAAACCTAATATATTTTCACAAATTATGTAATATTTTAGCGCACAAACAACAGTAAGCTACCTTTAGATCTACCTTGCCTAGTGTAGACCACAGCCACAAGCAGAACTGTGGACAACCTTGTAAACCCAACAGCTGAAGCCAATCCAAATAATATCATCATATTATTGTCACTGTCCTTCATTGCTGCCTTCTAACAGTGCACAGTCAGTTTCTCCTTCATGATCACATGATCACGCTGTCGTATTCCACCAAGGCCTTTTTTTTATTCGACTGGTCAGACTGAATGGAGGACATTTAGATCACTGCGCAGGTAGACTTGGCCTAAAGGTGCAGCACTACGGGGGTCCAGACGATCAAATAGGCCTAATGTCTTCACACTGTTATCCATGGGAAGGCTAAAGCTGTATTCTCATTTGTTGACTGGAAACCCCATTACCAGCTAATGACTGGATTACCTCATGTAGCACCTGCCACCATATTTACTACTTGAATAGCTGTGGATCATATCTGGCCCTGATTTGGCACAAATACACTCTATCTGTGCCTTATCAGCGCTGAGTTGGTTGCTGTCTGTTGCAGAGTTGGTGGCAATCAGGGTGGATGGTGAATTAAGTAATTGGTAACAAGCAGTGACTCCGACAGCGCGAGTGCCTTGAGCATTCCCACGTGTCAGGATGGGAGAGGAGTCCCATTGGATCCCTGGCTTGTTTACGGCTTGTTCTCAGGGGAGAGCAGGAGCTTGCATAATGACTGCGTTGCGTGATTCCGCTGCAGGTGGGGGTTTCGCTCTCTGTGGAGGCCAGAGGGGGTTTGTTTGGGAGCTCATGTCAGATCAGGTAACACCACTGGGATTTTCTGAGCAAGGAGTGTCTCTTCTTCTAAGGACTAAAGGAAGGTGGACTTTTTTTGTGGGAAGAAAGCTGATCAAATTTCCCTCTTGTACCTAGCTAATTGTTCAAACTAGGGATTAGTGAACATTTAACGTTAAATTTGTATGTGATCTCCCTTTTCGCCTTGAAATGAAAGCAATATGAAATGCTATGAATGTTGACAAACCAGAGCAAGCCAGTTCACTGTGGTATTGGTGGGTTCCCTAGCTTTGTCTAGGCTTGCAGAGGATTTCAGAGGACTGTGTGTGTGTGTGTGTGTGTGTGTGTGTGTGTGTGTGTGTGTGTGTGTGTGTGTGTGTGTGTGTGTGCATGTGAGTGTACGTCTGTGCCTTTTGCAAATATGAGCGTGTGTATTTGTATGTGTTTCTCTGTGTGAATATGTGCACATTGGTCCCTGAGTTCAATCAGGCTGTTAATGATTTTCTACAAATAAAACAACACACTTGTAAAACAACACACTTGTATATGTGTATCATAACTCCTCTCTGTTCAAAGACTTGAATGACAGCAAACCAAGGGCTACTGACCTGAAGAAACACAGACGAGGAGATAGGAGGCTGGCGTGTGGAAGGAAAAGATGTTCTGCAGCATCTTAGGCTCCAGGACCAAGCTGAGAGGAGTAACATATATAAAAAAAACATTAAAACAGGAAAAGGTTTTATTTTTTTCCACCTCATCCCTAACCCATATCATGAACCATATCATTGAGCACAGATATTTCTCTGCATGGCAGCACAGTTGATTTTAGTATTTATCAAGCTATTATCTTTATGAAATCTCCATGGTCTATGAAATTACAGTTAAACTGTGAAACCAGCTTAAAACCAATACATCCATGCCATTTGTACATCACTGTCTGTGTAGTTTTTTTTAAGTTCCCCTCCTTCAATAAATAAAAGTGCCACAATTCATTGTTGCTTATCAGTACAGTCATCTTCAACCGGATATTGAACAGTATTCATTGGGCAAATGTCTGTAATTATACATGGTTGTGTGGTAAATAGCCTCCGTTTAACTTTGGGGTTTATGTTAAGTCCCTGCATATGTATGAAAGGTCAGAGTCCCTGTGGGGTCATGCATGTAATAATACATCAACAGTTTTTAAAGATGTAATTTCCAAACAAAGGTATGGGTAGAGGTCCAGTAGTTGGTGGGTGCACACATCCCGATATATTTCCAGACGACTGCATGAACTAATGGTAAGGATAATTGATTTCATAGTTCTGGGGTATATCTCTCAACAGTGGTTTAGATTAGCTTTAGGTTCAACAGCATTGACAAGTCGTCCTTCCTACTCTCTGGTCTCTTGCTTCCTTTAAAGCTTTAATATAGTGTTCACCTGAAGTTATGCTTCTTGTAAAGCTTTACCATAGTGTTCACCTGAAGTTATGCTTCTTGTAAAGCTTTAATATAGTGTTCACTTGAAGTTATGCTTCTTGTAAAGCTTTAATATAGTGTTCACCTGAAGTTATGCTTCTTGTAAAGCTTTACCATAGTGTTCACCTGAAGTTATGCTTCTTGTGGTCACTGAGGAGTGAGGAGTGAGGAGTATAAGTGGCCCTAGTGCTGTGTGAGGGCTACGTTGTCTTCGCTGTAGTCTTCCCAACACGTTGCACACAGAACATTCTGGTCAACAAATGGGCGGGGTGCCTGTGTCATAGCAGCCCAACTTAATGCTTAATCGTTTTTCTGGCTCACAGGTTTTTCCAGTTTCAAAATCTCAGTGGTTTTACAATGGTTTGCCACTCCTTGCAAAGAGATATTCCACTGAATTCCACTGACATGTCCCTGTGCAACAATGCATGGGTGGTAAGAGAAAGTCTCCATGTGCACATGTGTAATCCAAATCCTAACCAGGGACCTATTCATGACCAGAAAAGTTCCTCAAAGTATTTACATTAGACTATATTTCATATGTTTTGTATGGTGCCATAAAAACCTGTTGATCAAGTCTAGATAAAAAATTTGGATAGCGTTGAGACATACATACCACCAAAATTTCCAGAAAACTCAACTACTTTCTGCAACTGGCACTTAATCGGAGTTCAGACCATTGGTCAAATTCTGAAGTCGCGCAGAAGTCATCTATCTATATGTGTGTGTGTGCTTTGTGCGTTGTGAGTGAGTGTGTGTCTGCATGTCTGTGTCTATGCATGTACGAGTGCATGCATATGTGTTCCTGTTTGTTTGTGCGTGTGCCTGACTGGTTATGAAAGAGCACATGCGCATGTGTGTGCTTCTGTGTGAGTGTGTTTGTGTGTGTAAACTATGCCTTGTCCACACGTTGCTACCAGCCACCTTCATTGGAACATCATGTGAAGTCTCTGTGAATGAACAATGGACACCCCAGTTACCCCCTGCCCATATCGGGGGCCCACTTACCAGGTCACGGCCCAGATGCCGGTCAGTGTGGAGTGGACCAGCGACACGGACAGATTCCTCCACTTCCAGTAGCGGAAGGCGTCATTCTTCACCACCTTTGGCACGGGCAGGTTCCGCTGCAGGTAGTGGACGCACCGGAAGGCCATGGCGAAGCCCACCACCGAGAGTCCTGGGTGCCCCTGCAGTATCGGCAGCAGGGCCTCCATCTTTCTCTGTTTCTCTCTCTCGCTCTCTCTGTCTCTCCTCCCGCTCTCTACTCCTTAACCCCTTGATGTACTGTTGTTTCTTTTTACTTCAGTTCCTCTCTTTCTTTCGCCCTTGCTCCAGCTTTCCCCCAATCCTTCCCCTTCCTCTCTTCTCTTTACTCACTTCCAATAATGCCCTCGTACCACACTCACTCCTTCTTGTAGGTGTGGTGGGTGTGTGTTTGTGTGTGTCTGTAAGTGTGTGAGTAGAGTCCGGAGGAGGGCGTGGGGAAGTGCTGCTCTTCCAGGGGGGCTGCTCACTCGCTCCCCCTCAGCTCCTTGCAAGAGATTCCTGAATGGCTTGTTCCTCTGAGTTCTGTAGGCGCGTCTTCTCTCCACTCGGTTCCTCTCTGCTCCTCTCCTCTCTTCTCTCTCGTTCACTTCCTGAACCAGCATGGGAAGCTCCTCAAGAAATTCTCCATTCACCTCCACCGTTTTTTACTCCTTACTGTCCTTTCTTCCACTCTCTCTGTTTCTCTCTCTCTCTTTATCTCTCGTTCTCTCACTCTCTCTGGCTCTGTGCATCTGTGTTGCTGCTCAGCCAGTCTCAAGGCGTGGAGGGGGAGGGTTCTTGTCACAGAGAGAGAGAGAGAGAGAGCGAGAGAGTTGTTGAGAGAGCGCAGCGAGAGAGGAAGAGAGTCGTTGAGGGTGGTGGCCTGTCTGCTTGGAGACAACTACACAGTGAGGGAGGAGCTGTTCAGTTCCATCTCACATGTTTTAAAAACAAGCATGACTTGTGCTGTAATGCAAGCCAACTTTGGGTCATGCTACTGCCCGAGGCAAGCAGTCAGTTGGCCCTTTATTTGCTGTGGCACTCGAGATGCAGGAGAAAGTGTTTGTCTCGTTCGCTCTGAGTTGTAAACACAGGCGAGGGGAGGGAGAGGACAGTTTGGCAACTTTAAATTGCATATATCACCTACTTGTGGAATAGGGCATGCCACTTCCTCTCCGATTGGAACAGAGAGAGTGAGATCACAAGAGAGAGAGAGAGAGAGAGTTAGAGAAAGAGACAGACAGAGAGAGAGAGAGAGTAGAGGGAAAGGGTGAAACTCCATACATAAACTTGTGTTTGATTTTCCTCCTTCCTTTCATACCAGTGGCACTCCCCACAGCTGGCCTCTACCGTAGGGGGAGGGGTTCGAGAGGAAGTGTCGATTGAGCACCAGCAGCAACAGCAGCATTGGTGAGAGAGACATGAGGCATGCAGCAGCAGCTCAACAATGAGATACACACACACACACACACACACACAAACACACACACACACACACACACACACACACACACAAACACACACACACACACACACACATGCACACACACACACACACACACACACACACACACACACACACACACACACACACACACACACACACACACACACACACACACACACACACACACACACACACACACACACACACGCACACACACACACACACATACACACACAGTCCTCTGAAATCCTCTGCAAGCCTAGACAAAGCTAGGGAACCCACCAATACCACAGTGAACTGGCTTGCTCTGGTTTGTCAACATTCATAGCATTTCATATTGCTTTCATTTCAAGGCGAAAAGGGAGATCACAGAATCAGTAATCAATTAGAAGCTGTTGTTTTTGTCTCATTCTCATGTCTTTCCAGGTATTTCTGCCAACTGGAAGGACCGCTGCAACAGATGTCAACATCTGCCCTCTGGTGTGGGAAATGCACTTTGGTTTCCAAGCTATGGAAAAAAAAGTGAGAAACGACCAAAACTATTTGCCTGCACGCTCTACTTTGGAAATCAACTGAAGTCTATGAGTGTGTCATAAGTGTGACATTAAGGTGGAGAGAATATCTTTTGGGGTTTAGCTTTAAGGCTGTTTTGTCTGGAGTTGGATTCCAACACCAATTAGTGTGGTTCAAATATTAGCCACAAGATGGCAGCACAATCACGTTACTTTGGCATTTTGGGTCACTTGGAAACATGCAAATTAATGCAATATATTATGTTTAAAGCTACAACAGTCATTTCCTTATACCACTAGTGATACGTAAAGACTTATTCATTCAACATATACTGTAAACAATTTCTTCCAATATCAACAGACCACACAAGAGATGACAAAGGACTAACAGGTGAACATGTTGAAAATGATAGGCCTACATGGTTTGTAGGAAGTGTCACACATGGACCTACTGTAAGACAGTTTTATGGTATTGCAAGCTTTAGGTTTTTTTTCTATGGTTTGAAAGTTTAAAGTGTGTAGACTTGATATGTTTACAAATTTGACCACTTTTCAAATCTAACAATGATTCTAAATATTCTTACCTTGGGGCCTCTCTCTTAAGAACTCTCTGATCAACACTACAAGGCAGCTACTGTCATTAGATCACACAGGCGGAGATGGGGCTGAACCATATTAAAAGAGTGAACAGAGAAGTTGAGATAATTGGTTACAGTGTAGGTTATCGGATCAGTGTTATTACAGGAGACCTGGTCAAAAAAGAACTGAAATTAGTACTTCATAACATTCCACAAGTATAGACATTGATGGCCACAAGACGGCGCTCTTAGTTCTATGGATCTTTGAGGGAGCAAGTAGTGAGACAAAGCATTTCTTAGTGAGATGATGAGACATTTTCCAGTTCCTGGTGTTTGTATGAATTGGTTGTACTGCCTTTTCTGGGTATGTTTGTGTGTGGTCAATCTAACCTATAGAGTGTTCATCCTTTTTGTACGATTGCATTAGTTAGACAAACTAGGTAAGTGTTATACCCTGATTTATGAGACCAATGTTCCATCAGGAAAGCTATACAGTTGTCTGCGGCTCTTTGCTGGAAGGCAGAGTTGTAGCACATTCCCCCAACCTTTGATATATCTAAGGATGGAATCTTTGCAAGGTTTTCCAGGCTAACCAATTATGAGGTCACATTTCCTTATTCCTTCCTCCAAAATGTCAAACAAATGGAACCAAGGCAGAAATGGCTGTATACGCTCTTCTAATGAAATTAATGCAAAGGAATTATTTCAATTCAGATGTCCTATGTAACTGTTGGGAAAGACAAACTAATGGAGATTGTGGGGGTTGAAAGAACAGGCCTGGAAGGAGATGACAGTGTTGGTTTATTCAGTTATGATAAGGCTTGAAATTGGCTCAGTCTGCAAGAATGTGTGGAGGGGAGTAGTCACCGCTCCGGCCCCAGACCTGAGTCACCTCATGTTCAGTAAACAATGACAATCAGATGCCCTGAGCCATGATTTTCACATGGTTCTGTCTCTCTTTGAGAAATATGAGTTAACAATGCTGCAATGATGATTTAAAACACACACACAAACACACACACACACACACACACACACACACACACACACACACACACACACACACACACACACACACACACACACACACACACACACACACACATACACACACAAAGACACACACATCTCCACAGACAAAAGTTGATATCTTCTGACTGAAGCACAAGGGCATGGCTCTATGGGGTGCTTGCCCCCAGGCCTGTAGGTGACCTGAAAATATCCTGGGAAAGGAGAAGAAGTCCTGCACAGGTCTCCATTATTGAAGAGGCCCATCGCAGCCCAGACACAACAGGACAGAGATTGGAAAATAATCATCTTTGTTCTCACAGCCTCACTCCACAGTTCACTGTATAGAGACATTTTTCTGACTGCCTGTGTGTAGGACGAAGGACAGGGTATTTTTTCATTTTAATTAATCAGTAATAACATTTAATATAATGTGACACTTGTCTTTCCTATACATCGTTGATTGTGATTGATATAACTGCTAAACAAAATTGGTGATTAAACTGACACTATGCAACAATTTGACACTTTTTGAGTTATTGTTTTATAGGCAACTAGTTTTGGTACCATCCTCAAATTAATTTGTATAGCATATGGTAATGTGAAGGACAGATAAACACCTGTGTCTGGCTGGAACACCCTGCAAAAATGGAAGAAAAGCTTTCACACGCATGACATTGCCAGCTATACTGCCAAAAGTTAGTGGGTTGGCAAGTTTCTATCAGTGTCAGCTGGGCTGTTGGTGGGGGTTTGCAAGGTTTTTGCATGATTTTAAGGTAGTTAGCTTTCTAGTTTTGGAACAGAACTCCGTATTGCTGCTTTAACATAAGGACTAAACAATGAATGTTATTACTTGAGCAGTTCTGAAGAGCCTCTGAAGTAAAATCAAGTGATTTTCTGTCAGCTCTGGACCCATTCAGTATTCTTCATTCAGTTTTATTAATTTGCATTGCCCTTGTCACCTGTGAATCTGAGCATGTTGTTCTTTATGAGACGCACCTGTTCAGGAAGGTATTCAAGGTTCACTTGGAACTCTGTGAGTGTGTGTAAAAACACCCTGAGGCAAGGGTTTAGGATCCAGTATGGAGGGAATTTCTGCCTTACAGTGTGTTGATAATTCATCAAGTTGTGTGAGAACTGGGCTTTGAGCTACTTTTCATTTTTCCCTTTTCTGAGCAGAAGAACAGAAGAGAGAGAGAGAGAGAGAGAGAGATAAACACGATTCTGAGAGTCAGTTGGAAAGGAACGAGTAAAGGAAAGTGAAAAGGTGCCATCAAGGATGTGTTTGGGTTCTTTGCCTTGCCCATGTAACACAATTCTTGAAGATTATTCCAAAAATGTCTTTGGTTCTGTCTCTCAGAAAAAGGTTTTACTTTTTATCTTTCCAAATTCGAGATGATGCTTTTAGAGGTTATTCATGTAGATGAAGGTCCCAGAACATGAGTGCCGCCTAGAATACATAAAGGTTTCATTTTAAACCCTTTTAAATCAGAGAAACTCTTTTTTTACAAAGAATGCATAGTATAAGATGTTACTGTAGTTAAGGAGCATAATGGTTGAACACATACCCATCCTCTAATCTAAACTGAGTGCAAACAATGGCTGTTTACTCTTGCGTGCTGACCAACCAAGCTGAACATTCTCATTTGCTTCCTCTGTCATTCTCAAGACTAGCCCAGTTGCATTTTTGCTTTATGCCCTCAAACACTGTTGCCCTTCGTGTTAGCTTTGTGTGCTGCGTCACGTTGTGGAACTATCAATCAAACGTAAACAGACACCTCGCTGACTGAAACTGAGGGTGGCGATAAAAGCGTGAAATATGCGGGGAGGCCGAAACCAGTCTAGTTTATGAACAAACCCGCACAGTTCCCACAGACAAAACAAGCCAAGGAGACACAAACTCATGCATTGTTTACCACAGCGCAAGGTGTTGACATTTGTCCTACATTGTGTTGATTTTTGTTGCCAGAGTACTTTAATCTTCCTCTGACATTTATAAATTCTCACTTATTCCACTGAAGGGCCCATGTGTAAATATAGACAAATTTGTTTACACATTTGAAAATAGTACATTAATTGCAAATGCTTTCATATTGCGTTACCTACAAGAATATAGGATCATCTGTGTGCAATGGTAAAACTCTCTTTTTCTCTTTTTCATGTATTTCATATTAGGCAATCTCATGAACAAAGAAAATAAGGCATAGCTGTTTGCCTTGTGGTCTTGTACTCTTGTTTGTGCGTAACAACACACCCTCCAACACAAAAATCAATGTCCTTTTATGTTGTCTTTCTTGTGGTGCTTTAGGCTGCCTTTAGGGGACTTCACCACTTATTTAGTCTAACTGGACATGGCACAGTGATGTATTTTGTGTTCAAAGCCATGCAATGGAATTGGTCATGAACAGACAACAGCATTTCCAAATACACAGTGGAATTGAAAGATCTCCCTTTCCCCAATACGAACTCCACAGTCCTGCGTTCAATGATCTGAAGACTAGTTTCTCAGCCTTGCTTTGTCTTTATAGGCATTGTTAAGCGCCAGTATCTTTTTATTTGTTAAGTTGTCATCACAATAAGTCCTTCAGGATGATTTATGAAGTGGTGTGGTTTTCTATGGACTGTGACATAAATATACACAATGTAATCAGGGTTATGGAGCACTGTGTGGCAATCTCCTTTATAATGGTGCTCCTCAGATAAATTGAGCATTACCCAGAAGTCAGTCATGACTCATATATTTGACCTATTTCCTTCATGGGACGTGATGTGTTTTTATTTTTTCAAGCTTGAAAAGGAGACTTTCCAGAAGCTTTTCTGTGGCTGAGTAGCTATCCTTGCCCAAGGGGAGAGAGTCTGTGACCAAGGCTGTCTAGACAGTTTTACCTGCGAAACAGCAGCAGCTTGCCTCTCCTCTGCTGGAGTCAAGCAGCGTGGGAGGAGGGAGTGGGGAAATTAGGAAGAACTAGAGGTTAACACACACACACACTCCCTTCGCCAAGTGGCTGTCAACTCTCTCTCTCTCTCTCTCTCTCTCTCTCTCTCATACACACACACACACACACAAACCTGAACGCTCCTCCAAACACATAATACACACACACACACACAAATATCTGATAATAAATCAACAGCGTCATCATAAATCAGGTCACTATACGGCCAGCCCTGCCCACACTCCCTGTAATTGTGTAATATGACAAAACACATACCTTCCTTTACAATATTATTATCCAATGTCAATGCACAGTGCACCATAGAGTGGGCATTAGGACAAAAACTCATGTTTTCAGTCGGCGGCTGAAAACACAGTCTGGCCAGCTGTCCATTTAGCAATTCAGGGATTAGTGTGGCTCTGCGCCAGTAGTGAGCGACTTAAGCCTTTATGTTTACAAATAATGAGTCGTCATCTCAGGGGTCGGACCATTTACATCCTCCGCTGTCACGGTTAGTGAATGACGCTGGAGGATTTTACTTAGGCCAGCGCTTTAAATGATATGCATGCAGCTTGTTTATTGCTAATCAAATCGGCCCCTGAGTTACACAGTTTGATGTACCTTGTTTCAGGCATAATGCACTATTCGTGGACGTTGTTTTTCATCTTGTTGATGGTGGTTTGAATGGGGGGGGGGGACGAAACGCTGTATTAGTCCTACATGTGTCTGTCTTTGAAACATCCATCTGCGCAATATTTTACAGAAACATAAGGAATGCCTTTGAGATTAGGGAACGAGTATTAGTTACGCAGACATTAAAGGCTACTCATACAGTGCTTATTACAGCAATACCGCTGGTGTAATTTGGTTTTTGGACCAAAGGGCTTTGGTGTATGTGCAGGGGCGGTTTTTCCTACAGGCGGTATATGCGGTCGCCTAGGGCGCCACTCAGAGTTTTTTTTTGCGCCCCCTTCTATATCTCCAACCAATATTTTGACATTAAAAAAATGAATCTAACATTAGGGTAAAATGAGCCAAAAATCGAAAACGGAAGGGGTATGTTGTTGTCAGAACATGCTAGCACAGTGAGGCGTTTGGTTAGAGTGTGTGTGTGTTCAAGAAACTTTGAAGAACGAAATAACGAAGAGGCAAAAGCCATCCGTGGCGCAATTTAAGAAGAAAAGAAAGGAAGAAGAAGAGAAACGTGCCAAGGAGAAAGGTAAATCATTAAATCCTGTTCTTAGCCTAGATTGAATTCCAGATAAGAAAACGTTCATAAATGCGTGAATTGCCGGGCACTTTAGTGGAGTTAAGAAGAAAAGATGTACCGTATTATTGAAAGTTTTCCTACTCCCTGTCACATAGTTCTTTACGGATTTTACAGAGGCGGGTATATAAAAAATGATATGTCCATTTATTCTACATTATACAAAAAAGACATGATTAAAATAGGGGCGCACATATAAAGCCAATAGCCAGTGCAACTACACTACACATATCTTACTCGTTGCATAGCACACCCATTAAGGAAGACAAACACGGCAACTTGTCAACAAGTGAGGTGAATACTGGTAAAAATCCAAGTGTTGTATTGTCAACTTTAGCGAATGGATTGTATGTAATCTTGCTAGTTAGCTAACGCTAGCTAGCCAGTGACTTGTGACGTTCCTTGTTATTGCCATTCAGTCGAAACATCAGTTCAAGTTCAAGCTGTAGGCTACCGCAATTTGCGTCATTTTCGATGTGTCATGAAATACAAATTTGAGTAATCATAACAACGTTAGTTTTGGTGGAGCGAGCTAGCCAGTTTAATTAGACATGATTTAACTAATCAAGAGCTATGCATCTTGGAGTGTGTCCATACAGGGGGGCGTGGCCGGAGCGTAGTTCAGCACAGGCGTGACATTTTCTCAGTGATTTTGTTCTTGAATTAATGTTTGTTCATCGTTGCGATCGTTGTTGTGTTTATGTGAAAGAAATGCAGTATTACAGGGCAAAATAGCGTTTGAAAGTTGCAATTCCGTTTTCGTGGGGGGAAAAAAGCAGTGAGTGCCAGGAGTGAAGCTCGCCTAGAGCGCCAAATGTGCGTATTTGCCCTGTGTATGTGTGTTCATTTTTTAGAGAACAAGCGTGTGTTAAATTTTTAGAGAACAAGCAAAAAAAAATTCTAGAAAAGTAACCTATTGAAGGGAAGAATATCCTGTGACATTTTGGCAGACATATTTATTTTCAATAAAGAGAAAGGAAACCTCTTAAATACAAATGAGTAGAATCCCAAACATTCAGTGACATTTTGTCTATTAAAAATGGGCGCATTGTATTTTTTCCAAAACGGGATTATTTCTGCAGCATGAGGTCTGCTTTCACCACTCCGTACGTACTGCAGTCAAACTGAGATTTTTCGCGTTTACAATTGTCCCTCTGTGTTTCCTGTAGGAGCAGAGGAAGTGTTGCCTAGATACAGCAGAGATTTCCCCATTGAGTGCAGACGATGGAGAAGTACGAAAAAATAAAAGTAGTTGGACGAGGCGCATTTGGGTAATTTAAGTCAAAATGTTTCTCACTTACACATGATACATATACATGTTAAGAGCATGCTACCTATGTGGGGTTTTTTACCCTGTGAGAAGAGAAAAAAAGTTTACTGAAAGTTTTTGGCATGGTGCTGCAGCATGCATTGGCAATGACAGACGTGGCATTTGAGGAACATTGATGTAACAATGTAGCCTATCAGAACAACGAATAACAATTTTTCCGCGCATTCATCAAACATGATAGTAACTTGTTACTTTACTGTTTACCGCGCGACAACATCGATACAAGTGACACATTTATGCATTTGTTCAGCTTATAACGGAGTCTTTCTCTACCTATCTCATTCTCGTGCTTTTGTACAATGTTTCCTTTCACACACCCTATTCAATTCTGGACAGAATAGTACACCTTTGTCGACGTCGCAGTGATGGGGCCCTTGTAATCCTGAAGGAGATTCCAGTTGAGCAGATGACGCGGGACGAACGTCTGGCCGCTCAGAACGAGTGCCAAGTTCTCAAATTACTCAACCACCCTAACATCATTGAGTACTATGAGAATTTTCTCGAAGACAAGGCGCTCATGATAGCAATGGAATATGCGCCAGGTAGTTTATCCATCTTCATTGAATTACAATGTTGGATATCATACAATGCCACATAATGCTACCTCATTTTGCCAAGAGTCCTTTCCATAGCGCAGTGTTATAGGAGTTGTCCTGTGGGAAAATGTAAGCAAATATCCTTTTGAAAACAGATGAGGGTATTAACCACATCATCCAACAGCCATACTATCCTGTAACTCACAACATCCATTTCATTCAAGCTAAGCCGCTAAGCTATTTGAGACTTCCCAGTGTCAGTTACAGTTGCTGTAATAACGTGTTGGGTCGTGGAGTACCCACCCTGCTTATTGTGTGTGGCCTGTACCAAGGCTGCAGTCTGCACTCTGATTGGGTGCTACCTTGTGAAATATATGTATACAAAACCACACACACACAAAAAAAACTTTAAAAAAGGTCTGAACTCTTTGTGGTCATAAAAGATAACAAGAACATTTTGTAACAAGCAGGGATAGTTTGGCATATCCAAAATTGACATGTATGACATGACTGTATGTCTGTCTGTCTGTCAGTCAGTCAGTCAGTCAGTCAGTATCAATCTCTCAGTGTCTGTTGATTGTCTGTTTTGAGTGTAGGTGGGACATTAGCTGATTACATCCAGAAACGCTGCAACTCCCTGTTGGACGAGGACACCATCCTGCACTTCTTTGTGCAGATCCTGCTGGCTCTCTACCATGTGCACAACAAACTCATTCTGCACCGGGACCTGAAGACCCAAAACATCCTGCTGGACAAACACCAGATGATCGTCAAAATTGGGGACTTCGGGATCTCCAAAATCCTTGTCAGCAAGAGCAAGGCTTACACTGTGAGTGATCAAAGCTCATAGAATTCTATAGCACTTACGTGAACATATGCATTTATAACACACTCTTGTCTGATACAGCATCCACATGATGTTTTCTTCAACATAGGCTACACATACTAGACTTGTTCAACGACTAACTGCATTCTTTTGACCAGTATAATTCATCATTTGACATTTTCCGGTTTCTGTTGATAGTACTTTGCTTTCATATTTAATGACTCTTTTTTCATAGGTGGTGGGGACGCCATGCTATATATCTCCCGAGCTGTGTGAAGGCAAGCCTTACAACCAAAAGAGTGACATCTGGGCCCTGGGCTGTGTCCTTTATGAATTGGCCAGCCTCAAGAGAGCTTTTGAGGCAGCGGTAAGAAGCAACACCTCTGTGCCAATTTACTAGCCTAGCCATGACAGCTTTGGTTAAACAATTGGACATTTGAATCACACATAATACATGAAACTCACATTAGCATACTTGAAGACTAGAGGCATTTTTACTTCATTAACCACTTTTTAAAAAGGGGCGGCAAGCTTTATAATTATACTCAAGTCTGCTTTTCAACTCCCATATATGCACATGTTCACTTTTTTCTGTCTGCAGAACCTGCCTGCCCTGGTTCTGAAGATCATGAGTGGGACTTTTGCCCCAATATCGGACCGCTACAGCCCTGAGCTCCGGCAGCTCATCCTCAACATGCTGAACCTGGACCCGTCCAAGCGGCCGCAGCTCAACGAGATCATGGCCCACCCCATCTGCATTCGGCCGCTGCTCAACCTCCACACCGACGTGGGCAATGTGAAAATGCGCAGGTGAGGATGTCTCCATGGCCACCATGTGGTTGCCACAGCAACCTGTGAGGTGCAGCCGAGAAATAGTAACACCCAATTACGCAGAGTAAGTGAGTGGGACTGAAAGTAAGTAAGTGGGTCTGACCCTGTTTTCCTTCCTACCCATTTTCCTTTGGCTCAACTGGTAGAGCAAAGGACTAACAACAACAGGGTCAAGGGTTTGATACCCATCGAGTACACATTCTGATAATAATCTGTACAATACTGTATGTCACTTTGGGTAAAAGTATCTTCTGAATGATTAATGTTGATCACAGGATCGAGAAGCAGCTGTCTACTGTTCAGCCAGGTGCTCACGGCAGACCAGGGGGGCGTGTGGCTGGCACCCGAACGCGGGGTGAGTGATGATGCAGAACGTTATTTCCTAGAATGTTTTACAACAATTCTTAAGAACAAACAACTGCAGACAAGACCTGATATGAATGGTCATGCAACTGCCTGCCCTTGATTTTACATACTAATTAAATGTATACCTTACTCATACTGTAAGTCATTTTTGAGGAAAATATATGCTAAATGAATAAATGTAATGTAATGGGAAAACCTACAACTGATTTACTGTCATAGTTCTGACTACTGTTTAAACCTGTGCCTCTCCCTCTGAAACCAATAATGGCATCTCTCTCTCTCTTTCTCTCTCTCTCTCTCACTTTCCTGCGCTCTCTCTCTCTGCAGATGGCCTGACAGGCCTTGGCCCCAGTAAGATGATGCACTCTCTTCCACAGTCGTCAGTGTACACGTGGGGCAGTGGCATCTCCTCTCCGCTCCGGCTGCCCATGCTCAACACAGAGGTCCTGCAGGTGTCCCTGGGCCGCACCCAGAAGATGGGAGTCACCAAATCAGGCCGCCTCCTCACCTGGGAGGTCAGTGCCAGGACATGTCACTATACACCATTAATTTCACTATACACCATTCATGTCACTATACACCATTCATTTCACTATACACCATTCATGTCACTATACACCATTCATTTCAATATACACCATTCATTTCACTATACACCATTAATTTCACTATACACCATTCATGTCACTATACACCATTCATTTCAATATACACCATTCATTTCACTATATACCATTAATTTCACTATACACCATTCATTTCACTATATACCATTCATTTCAATATACACCATTCATTTCACTATATACCATTCATTTCACTATACACCATTCATTTCACTATACACCATTATTTTTACTATACACCATTCATGTCACTATATACCATTAATTTCACTATACACCATTATTTTTACTATACACCATTCCCTTGTGTAACACCTTTCCCTTGTGTAATAATGAAGTTACATTTGTACCATCATTTGGTGTGTTTTTGTCAAGCAGATCAGTATTATGTAATTTGGCATTTTGTTAAATTTGCATTGTGTCCTCTGGCAGTCCCCCTCTCTGGGGTTAGGTGAGCCCAGCCTGCCTGGTGCTGTGGATCACATGCAGCCGATGTTCATCTCTCGCTTCCTGGAGGGCCAGTCTGGTGTCACCATCAAATCTGCGTCCTGTGGAGACCTCTTCACTGCCTGTCTGACCGGTGCGATATTTCTCACTCTACTCTTGGTGCCAAAGTGTTAGAAAGCCCATAAAACAAAGACAACGTACTATAGTTATAGAAGACTCAGTAAAAAGGGTGCCAGATTGAGGAAAGAGATATGTGGGTTTATACAGTAATGGATGGGACAACAATAACAAAATGAATCATATAACAAAATATTGAATTCAAAAATTTGAATTCTAATTATTAAAAATGAGATTTCTCACTGTTTCCACATTTTCCTCTTGTAAGCTTTGCTGAAATGTCTTCTCGCTGAAGTGTGTTTGAAATGAAAATAGAGAAACGATAAAGTTAAGCATTACCGGTAATACTGCGCTACAGAGATACAGTTTGATAGCACACTGGGACACAAGTGACTGTCACCTACAGTGGCAGGCCGTGATCGTATAGTGGTTAGTACTCTGCGTTGTGGCCGCAGCAACCCCGGTTCGAATCCGGGTCGCGGCAGGTTTTGTATATACGAGTTTTGTCCTTCAATCTAGGAAACATCTGTGAAGTTTGTCAGTGCAACACTGTCAAACTCTGACTAAAGTGCAAAGACAACCACAACATGCTGCTTCTGTGGCTTTGTAGCCAACTGCTGTTCTCCTGGGCTTCCTGTAGCGGTCAATGGTCTAGTCTAGAGGCCTGGACCAGTGGCGCAATGGATAACGCGTCTGCCTACGGAGCAGAAGATTCCAGGTTCGAGTCCTGGCTGGTTCGGAAAACTACTTTTTATTTTTACAAAGTGCTGTGTGAAACTCACTGATACAGCTGTGGAGCTTGTAAAGTCAACTGTCAGAAAGCCATTTATTGCTTTTACCAGGAACAAGCTGGTCTATAACTCTGGTATTATTCTCCTAGTTGTCACACAGAAGTGTCCAAATGCATGTGGCTTCTTTTTTCAGCTACATTGGTAGCCTCTCCCATATGGTCTAGCGGTTAGGATTCCTGGTTTTCACCCAGGCGGCCCGGGTTCGACTCCCGGTATGGGAAAGATTTTTAGGTGTTTAGGTCTTTCATATGTGTACACAGCTGTATCTTGACCAAACCCCTTTACTTCAGCACTGACTTTGAATCATAGTGCTACACCTTCTCCTGTACTTGATCCCCTTCTGAATAACGTGGGATTAAATACCTCCACAATCATCCCTCTGCTGCCCATTTCCTTACGTCATTTATCATAGTTAGAGTGTAGATTACTGGTTAAATCCTGTGTTTGGGATTAAAATGGTTCATTTTATGTTGGTCGACACAATATTCATATACATAAACATGACCACATCTGTGTCCCATGCTCATTCAGTAATAGACTCGCTAATCTCCCTTCATTTTTTTCCATTCAACAGACCGTGGCATCATCATGACATTTGGCAGTGGCAGCAATGGATGCCTGGGGCACGGTAGTTTCAACGATGTGACGCAGGTAAATTGGTTCGGGCTGTGGTGACATTTATGAGGATAGAGCGTCCCCTTTTATAATGAAGCAGAGAGTCTTTCTGTTGGGTTCATACACATTTCTGGGGAAAAAAGGATGCAATTAAAATGCCTCATATCCAGACCTAGAAAAGTATGGAAATTCATATTTAAATATCTGTTGCATAAATAACATATACATTTTTGGAAAATTATTTTACGATTTTACCAGAAAGGAAACTGATCCGTTAGAACATTATAGTCTAGATACAGACTACAGAATCCATAAACATTAACAACATCCTGTTAACTCAACATTCTCAGTCCAGTCATCCTCAAACAAATTATGAATGGCACAAGGACTAGAAAGCATGTCGCAAAACTTAACCAGGAAGACTGAAAAAGTCCCTGGAAATGGTCTTACAGCAGAGAGAGAGAGAGAGAACAAGGCTTCTGATCTGACTTGTGATCTATGTGTACCTCTGTGTGTGTGTTTCTCTGCTTTGTGCAGCCTAAGATAGTGGAGGCTCTGCTGGGCTACGAACTGGTTCAGGTCTCCTGCGGGGCCTCCCACATTCTGGCCGTGACCAATGAGGGAGAGGTATTCTCCTGGGGCCGTGGCGATAATGGTGAGGAGCCTTCTGGTCATCTACGCACACCTAATGCTTTCTTCTGATTTCATTTCTGTAGGTCATTCACTTTGTGTAGCCATGTGGCTGATCATTTTTATCCAAAACCAACTGATACTTTTCAGTTAAAGTCATTGTTTTGGTTGCATCATGTCGGCCTTGGGCATATGGCATTCCACATCTGAAGTGACACAATTTAAAGGCACTGGCCACAGCCAAATGTTGTTTTCACCGTAACCTCCCTTAGCACCATGTGACTCTGTGTGACACTCTCTGCTGTAGGTCGCCTGGGGCTGGGCAACCAAGACTCCCACAATTCCCCACAGCAGGTGAGTGTGGCGGCCGACTTCGAGGCCCAGAACGTGCTCTGCGGGGTGGACTGCTCCATGATCATCAGCACCCAGCAGCAGATTCTCTCTTGCGGGAGCAACAGGTGAGCTCTCGGCACTCCTTCAATATGGCAAGGGTCATGTCAAGGTCATCCTCATGTAAGCAGTGATACAGAGTGATTCAAAACAGGAAAGGGGTCTAGAGAGGACACAGAGAGGTCTCAACCATGCATTGTGTCCTCACGTTCAGACTTTGTTTACTAAAGTAATATGTCTATCTGGAGTGTATAATCCCATTTTGTTTTGTGATTAATTAATGAAGCGCATGCTGTTTGAGAGTATTGTTTGATTCACAATGCCATTGTGTCCAGGGGCTTAGCTCAAGCTGTTCTTCTCAGTGACTCACACTCACACACAAAAGTGACATTAATTTATTTGGCTGGAGATGTCTAACTCTGCCCTCCTCAGAAACTGCTCTCTCCCGGATGCATCAGTATCGGTGTCATGCATGCATTAACGTGAATTAAGAAAGCGTGCCAGGGACATTCTTCCTCCCCTGATTTGACATGCAGTCTGACGGCATTCTGTACGCATGACTAACAGACACAGAATCCTTAACTCATTACAGGCCAACCTCACCACTGAGACCGAGAAAGAGAGAGAGTGTGTATTTCTGAGTTAGAACAGCAGAATGTAGTTGTCCACTATGTCAATTTGACTTGCAATTTAACAGCAGTTGAATTGCATTTAATATTTACTGGATGAATGGAGTAATTGCCCATGTGTCAGCATAATGTGTGTTTTGGTGTTGTGGTAGAAAAGCTGTCTAGTAGGCCCAGAACACTGAACACTGCCCTGCTGGAGCGTTAGTGGGATGAGGAGGAGATGTGGATGTTGAGTGTGTTCGGTGCTCAGGCGAGACAACGCTGGGCAGATTCTACACCGGTCAGCACCACTTCCTGGTCATGACGCACATCTCACTGCTGAAAATTCCTCTGCCTTCTCTCAGAGCAGGAAGCTCCCCCTCAGCCCACCGTCATCAACCCCCCGATGATAAAGAGGCACCTGGTGTACTGACAGACATGGAAACTATTGATATTTCACAATAGACGTTTTTTCTGATCTAACTGTTTTGAAACAAAATAACTACCAGTGACCTCTAAACTTCTACATGTGAACATGTGAACTTCACGGGTTCTGAGCCAACATACAGTAGTACGAACATCATTATTCTCTATTGTTCTCTCAGTCTTATTGTGCCTGAAAAGCAACGTCGGATCTATCGTCCATACACCGTTATATGTGGATAGTTCCCTAATAGTGACGGTAATGGCTTTTGAATGGATCCTTATTTGCCTGTCATATTGCATTCAGATGCCTCGTTTCACATCAGCTTGTGTCTGGTATTCTTGCTGTGACTGCAAGCAGCTTGTTTTATTTCTCTTTTTAAAAAGAGAATAATACCATCAGCCTTCCGGGTGTCCACTGATGCTACATCACTTCATTTCAGATTTTAGATGACTCCTAAAGGTACTGTGCCCCCTCTTTCCCTTTTTAGGTTCAACAAGCTGGGGCTAGACCGAATAGTCGGAACAGACGAGCCTCTCCCTCAGGATCAGGTGGAAGAGGTCCAAACATTCTGTCCCATCCAATCAGCTCCTCTGAATGTGGAGAAGATTGTGTACATTGATATAGGAACGTCCCATTCTGCTGCAGTCACGGGTGAGACTGTATTGCTGTGTGACCAAGTGTTAAACTGGGATTTGTAATGTGGGGGAGGGGGGCGCTGTGGTTTCAGGGTTGTCATGGATGTACAATCTGCATATGTGTGTGTGTGCATTAGTGAATGAAAAACAATTTATAGACGTTAAAGAGTAGGCCTATGATTGACATCATTTGACAGACTGCACATAACTATAAGAGGTTCTGATCTGCGCTGAAAGCCCTCTGCTTTGAACTTGGCAAAACGACCAGCTGTTGACAATAGTGTAAGTGCACTCTCCTGTGTATCAGTGGTGGTGTTAGGCTACCACTAAAGAAGGAGGGAATATCAATATGAATGAATTGATACGCATGGATCAGTCTTTTTAATATTTACATTAAAAGGGAATTCATTTACATTCTACAATGTCAAAATGCACACAGACATTAATGATGTTATAGCCAGAAAATGATCAAACCAAAATCAAATCTTGCATTACCTAGCCATGGTGTTATTTGAGTTGCTCTGATATTCCCAGAACCATGCTAGCTAGCTCGGCAGGTTAACTTTACAGTTACACTTAACAGTTAGCTGGCTTATCTCAAGTAGGCCTACATCTTGTTAAACAGCATTTAGTAAAATCGACACGTATGTTATGTTAAGTTATGAAACAAAATGAGTTCTGCCTGGTTTCTGACCTATCGCTCTCCCTACCTTGGCATCCATCCATCCATGCCATCTCACTGAGTCTGACAAAAGAGGGGGTTGACTTGCAAGGAGGCTTTTGGGGAAACCCATTGACAGTACAAAACATCCAATATTCACAAGTTGTTACATTTTAACTGCTGCAATTAATCTAGAGTTATTAGACCTAATGGTACTGGTGGAAATGTACTTTAGTCATGGTTTGAATGATTAAGACCAAGAACTGTCAAAATATATACACTGATGAAGATGTAGTATGTAGTGAGGTTAAGAGCCACCCGATGACATTGAAGTGTGAATGTGCTGGGGCTGAGCCCAGTTTAACCCTTGTGTCTGGCCTGTCACTGAGATCTATATTTATGTTTGGTCTGACAAAGATGCAATGGCCATGTTTTATTATTTTTACAGTAAATCACTAAATCAGAAACCCATTTAGCTATATTTAGATTAAAAATGACTCCAGATTCTTAGGTACTCAAATCTACACATCCCACCACAGTATTAGGAGTAAACATCAGACCTGATCCTCTCTCATACCTCTCATCCTGTCCCTCTTCCTGTGTGCAGAGAAGGGCCAGTGTTTGACGTTTGGCAGTAACCAGCACGGCCAGCTGGGTTACAGCTCTCGGCGCAGCAGCAGAGTGCCGTACCCGGCGCCCAGGCTTCAGGGCATCACCAAGGCGGCCTGCGGAGATGCATTCACCGTTGCCATCGGAGCTGGTAAGACTTACTGCTGTGACAGACAAGCTAGGATTTGGTACAGTAATAGTTAGCTCTTTTTGTTTTCTGAATGCATCTGTGGTTATCAAACACAATAGAGGATCAGCCACTGGGCAAGTAGCCAAATTAAGAGTGTCTACAGGACATTGTATTTCTGTGGATTTTGTATGCGGTACTAACCAATGCATCACAGAGTCCACATACATCCTTGAACGACATGTACTAATATGAAGACAAATCTGTGTATTTCAAATGTGTTAATATAAAATAAGGCTGATTTCACTTTCATGAGAGTGCTGACCATTACCACAGTGGTGTATTCAGTCAAATAAATGTCATTCCACAATATTATTAGCAAACAGAAGGCATAATAACTTTCCATTGTCCACTATGCAGAAATCACCCATATGTCAAGATATTGACAGCAATGAGCCAGTGGTTTTAGAACATGAGGGGAATCAATAGAGAGAGGGTTCCTTTTTACTACACAGAACAATGGACAGACATTCCAATGATGATGTAAAAGGTGCCATAGGTGTCAAAGGTCAGAGGGCAGCTCAGCCACCAGCTGGGTTATAAAACAGCGCTGTGCCTTCTGAAGACCCTCTTTGTGTTTCGAGTGAAGACTTTGCTCCTCTAATCTGTTGTGTGTGGCTCAGACACAAGAATATATGTCACGTCTGAATTCGTCAGGGTTTAAGAAGTTGGAGTGAAGGGTGAAAGAGAGGTAAAGAGAGGGAGAGGAGCATTTGTCTTTGTGTTAATGACAGCAACAGAAAAGCTATGTGGTTTTCTCTACTACTATAGACTATTGAGGCCTGGTTAACCCCTCGTCATCCCCTGTTGTATTTTGCACTCTTTATCTGTTTGCTCAGTCATTTTCTGTTTTCCTTGTAGACGGGGAGGTCTACACCTGGGGGAAGGGAGCTCGCGGTCGCCTGGGCAGGAAAGAGGAGGATTCTGGGATACCAAAGGCGGTTCAGCTCGACGAGACCCATCCATTCACCATCACCTCGGTGGCTTGTTGTCATGGCAACACCCTCCTGGCGGTGAAACGTAATGTCTCACTCATTCTTGCTTTGCTCCCTTTGTTGCATAATAACACAGTATCTTTGAGAAAGCAGGTAACCAGATACTTCGATCTCTCAAAAATAGAGAAAGAAAAAAAGAAAATGACTGATGACAACACAGGAATAGGCCATTCTTAGGGCTGGCGACACCCAGAACTGAAGTCATATGACGTTCCTCACCTCGTAAAAAAAAGTTAAAAATTAGAAGAGTGCTTCGAACCAAATGAGACATCTCCCCAAACAAAAGAGGTCCGTAATTGACCCTTTTAGTGTCAGTGCTCTTTGTAGCTCTCCTCCCATTCAGGCCAATTTGGGCAGGCAACTGTGCTTAGTCTTAGAGCTGCCTTTGTGTCCCCGGCAGAGCCCGAGGGGGTTGAGAGAAACTCTGCCTAATTAAGTCGGGTATGAGGCAATCCTGTGTGCCTGGCTCTTTCATTTGATGCAAGGCAATAAAAAATGAACAGCAGGAGCCTGCTGGTCGCATTTACCTTGTTAGACCTCAGAAATGGTTGGAGGGAAGGGGGCTGCACCATGCATGCAGCAGTGAGCTCCTATCCAAAAGCAAAAAGGAGATAGAGAAATGGACGCGGATAGAGAGATAAAAAGTGAGTACCCTGAATTAAATGGATGCGTGTCTCTGATGTTGCTAAACATGCATCAGTATCAGGTCTCACCGTGAAACCAGGATATGGTACCTCATCATACGGTGTAATCTCCCCTGACAATTAGAAACCACCTCCACGACATCCAATACCTTTGTGCTTTAGGCATCCTAAGCAAGTGCTACGTTATTAAAAGGGAGATGCTGTATCTGGGCATGTCACATTGTGTTACATTGAGAATTAGCTGCCTAACGTCATTGTTCTCAATGCACGTGAAGTCTCATAAGGTCTCATACGTGTGGATCATATATCCTTAATACATGTTCCTGGGTCAAGGTGGTTTACCAGAAACTGATGTTGTGGTTTCATGTGCTTGAGTCCCTCTGCTATCTCTAAGGGCAAACACGAGAGGAGAACACACCCAGCTCACGCACAGCACCACTCAGGACATTGTTCCATCATCAGTCTTTCAACAATACTAAAAAACTGAATGTATTGAACTGAGCGGTGGATTAAAATCAGGCCTGCTCGCCTGCCCCCCTGCTCTCCGCCTCCTCCATCCCTCCCTCCATCCCAACCACATTTGAAATAGATGCAGGTTTAAAGGAAGATTACAGTGCTGCAGAAAAAAAAAATCTCAGGAAAGGATGGCTCTGTAATCCGTTCGACTGGTGACACGTGAATGTGCAGAGCTGTGTGTGACTGAGGGCAATGCTGTAACAAAGTGAAATATTTATCCAGTTCGGCTCATCCCTCTCTCATTTTTATTTGACTTGCAGTTTTTCTGTAATCCGTTTTAAAAGACCTGCATAGATTTGACTTTCTGAGAGATCCTCGGGACAGGAAAGCTAAATAGGTGTGATGCTTTTACCGGAGTTTCCTCCTCCCTGGCTTTTGCAACAGCCCTGCCCCTTTGAAGTGTGTTCATCTGTCCCAGTGATTATGAAATTCAAAGGGTCATTATTTCACTGTGAGAATGTGAGTAGTTGCAGCCTTTATGATGTAATGTCTCTAATGGAGTGTCATGATGTGGGATTGTTGGCTCTCACCTCACCTTGTTTCTTCCTGTCCTCTCCCTAGCTCTGTTTGAGGAGTCGGTACCAAAGTGACCCCTGTGATTATGAGGAATCAACAGCACAGAAGACAAATGCAGCGTGAAGGACAAATGGACACGGAGAATCTTGCTGCATTTCGGAAAACACTTCATACTTTGCGGTGTTATGCCATGGACCTGATCATGTTCAGAAAATGGTCTCGTGTTCAGTGGATGAAACTGAAAAATGAAAATACTGGTATGATGAGGACTAGTATCTGTTGGGTGAACAGTGCTGTTGTAAATATGAGTTTCAAGCCTCATCAAATGAAGCGTGATAGGTAAATAATGGCTTTTCTCGAAGAGGAAATGGGTGATTGTCTCTCAAACAGGGTTGCCTTTTTAGGCTCCCCTCCCAGGAAGAGAAACAGGCTGGACTGGTGTAAGCATGGCAGGAAGGGAGTTTCAACACAACATGCTTTTTATTACTGCCAAAGTTTGTCATGGTCCAAAAAGACTTTTCCAACTTTTCATGTGCAAATCGTCAGGCACTGATATTTGTTGCAGTATAAAACTTACTATGAACTAAGTGACCTATTCAATGATAATGGTGCCATTCTGTTTCGAGTAATAAGGCCACCCCCTTCCAAAGTTGAGTACACAGATTTCTAGATGTCATACTGAACTAATATATGAATGCCTGAGTGGCAACAGTATTATGCAATGTTTCATACCAAAGCATTGCCAAAACAACTAATGGACACTTGCTATGCAGAGTGCATTATTCATCATGACAAATGTATGTATATTCCACATGACGCAATTTCATCCATATATGTGTTCGAATTATAGTTAATTTATGAACAAAGCAGGTACTTTTTTGTTTATCTCATTGTTCTGGCCATTCAGTGTAAAGTCATTTAATTGATAGCCTTATGCTCCTATTTTAGGACTATCCTAAGCAGATAATCAGTCTCACTCTCATAGTCGGGGAAGGAGCAAACATATTTAATTTTAGTAGGCTTATGTCCTTCTGGCCTCTAGGGGAATTGCTACATTTTGGAATAATGGCACTCATTTATTTTGATGAGTGAGCTTATATTACGCCAATATGCCATGGAAAAATCCCCAAGTTAGGCATGTTGGCAAAGGGGGACAACATTCAGGGATTTCAACATCATTTTGTAATAAGGAGAACATGACTTTGATCATCGTGAATTGTAGTAACCTTCTCTTGGAAGTAGTGTTGAAGGATATAACAGAAAAAGAGGTTTTAACGTGTGTTTTTCCCTATCTGCTGCTACCACGTTATTGTGCCACAAGCATAAGATGCCATCATTTTTTTGATGATGTAATGTCTGAGCAATACCAATGGGGTTGCATTGCATCTCCTTCGTGATCCATTGACGCTTTTCATCGTAAAATATGACATAATCGTGTTGCATGTCTTTTTATGTTTTAGGCTATATGTTTAATAAAAACGAAATTGTATTCAAAATATATCTAAATAAAATGAAATCAATATTGATGATCCAGTGTGTCGATATCGCCGCTAGAGGGAGGCCTCTTCCTAATTAGTGATTCGAGTTAATTGTCATTGTATGATGTATTGAATCTGTATTGTGAATTTCGATACACCTGCAAGCTGGAAAACATTGAGCAGCCCCCTTTTTCACGGTTTTCTGAAAGTGAGGAATAATAGCATGTTGTCTTATTAATAAAGAAGAGAAAGGAGCCGAAGGAAAACAATCATGACAAGACAAAGGGAAGACCAAGAAACAGCATAAGACACTCAAATTATCGTAGACTTTATTGTCGTGACTATCGATGAATATTGAATGAGCTGTACAAACATACGTTTTTACAGAGTTGATTTGGGGAGCTTAAATAGTCTGCGCAGACTGTAGCCTATTGGCATTGAGCTGCCCCGGAGATCCGAAAACAGACGGTCAATGGGATTTAAATATGACCCCTCCCACTCTGAGAGGCGGGGCTAGGTCTACCTAAACAGATGGGATGCACTGGTTGGCATTGTCTACATAGACTGTCAGTGTTACCTCAGTTGGTCGTCAGAGAGGACTGATCCGCAGCAACGCTTCGTTTGGCATATATTTTTTTTTACTAAATAGCCCAACAGCATACTTGTCAGTCGTGTTCACTGCCACATTCGTGTACGATTATACGATATCTTAACGATTGGCCTTTCTTCTTAACCCTTTCATGCATAGAGCAATCAAACCGGGGACGTGAGAGAGAGACGTGAAGGCAGTGCATTCGTCCAGGAATCGATAGACAATCTATTTTCCCCCGACGGATGGACTTGAATAGGAGACAGAGACTGAGACGGACTCTGGCAGCGTAAACCGTGGACATTTTCTTACGGCTCCCCGGTGAAACGGTGGGGTGTCGGAGGCAAGAAGAACAGGCTTGAAAATATACATATCCTCCTGCTTACTGAGCAGCAACAATGCCGGGGTTTGATTACAAGTTTCTGGAGAAACCCAAGAGACGGTTCCAGTGTCCACTATGTAGCAAGGCGATGCGAGAACCCGTTCAGGTTTCTACGTGCGGACACAGATTTTGTGACACCTGTCTTCAAGAATTCTTAAGGTAAGACCCCAGTCGCAGCCTCATGTTGACGCTTGGTTGCATGCGTCCGTATTTAGTGTGTAAGAGGAAAAAGTTTAACAACTGGAATCGTAGCCTATGACAATCTGAAGAACGTAAGGTAGGCCTACTGCAGATGGTAATACGGCATTCGACTCCTGGATGAGATAAAGCTGTATAAACATGCACAAAATGAATACAAATTAATATTTGCAAGTCAAAAGATGGAGAATAGCATATATTTCTGTTATTTATAACAGTTGACGTGCATAGTCACATTTTTTTCTTCCAATCATCCATAAGATACACTTTACATTTGAAAAATGTCCTCTCTGTAATCCTGCTGTGTAACCTTAATTCATCTACGTTGCCTGTGTAAACATCGTATTGTCAAACGACAGCCAATGTTGAGTGTGAATTATTCAGTTCTAGTATCAAATGTTTGAGAGGGTGTCTTTATTACTCGTTCATTCTCAACATACTTGGGGTTTATGCTGTGTGTTGTGATTCAGTATTTGAAACGATCTTTGGCAGGCATGCCTTTCCCTGTGTCTATGTGCTCATTGCCCTGACACATGCAAACAATTACTTTCGGGTCTCAAGACAATGAGCTGACAGTCATATTTAGGGCCCACATATTCTTTTCCTGCTTCCCTTTGTGTGTGTGTGTGTGTGTGTGTGTGTGTGGGAGAGATAGAGAGTGTGTGTGTTTGTAAAAGTGGGCGTGTTTGCATAGGGGTAGATGTGTGTGTGTGTGTGTGTGTGTGTGTGTGTGTGTGTGCACGCGTTTGTGAGTGAGTGTGTGCATGTGATCGCTCACCCAGGCAGAAGAGGCCCCAACCTCTGGCCCTGTCTGTCGTTACTGCCTGAAGGCTGTGGCTGGGCAGCAGGCATGGAGACGGGGATGGGGAGCAAGGCGTGGGGGCTCAGCTGGGAGTTGGAAGGGGGGTGAGAGTGGGATTACTGTGGGACTCCTTTATTGAAACCAGGGCACCAGTGTGTCCAGGGAGAAGAAGACCTCTGCCTTAGAAGGCATTCGAGTCTTAGTCACTGTACAGACACATATACACACACACACACACACACACACACACACACACACACACAGACACACACACAGACACACACACAGACACACACACAGAGAGAGAGAGAGAGAGAGAGAGAGAGAGAGAGAGAGAGAGAGAGAGAGAGAGAGAGAGAGAGAGAGAGAGAGAGAGAGAGAGAGAGAGAGAGAGAGAGAGAGAGAGAGAGAGAGAGAGAGAGAGAGAGAGAGAGAGAGAGAGAGAGATGGCTTGTACAATCTCCCCATGTCTGAATGCTTAACAACATACCATTGATCAGGCTCATTGTAATGGTCACATTAGTGTTCGGAATCAATGGGACAAGCTTGCCTTTTGGCAGTTCCACTCCCTTTCTTTCACTGGGACCTTAATGAGTGTCACTGGGCAATCAAAGGCCATTCCCTTTCACTTTCCAAGTCCTGTGCCATGTCGGTCTAAACATAGCATAAACTTGCCAAACCGGATTCTTTGCCCTCTGGCGTGTGCTACGTCCATGCCATGTTGAGTGCGCCACACGCATGTGCTCACAGTCAAGGCAGGCCTTTGTCTCCCCTCATAACGGCATCAGCAGCAGTGATACAGTGTAAACACGGGCGGTGTTGACACCCTGCGTTGGCGAGATAAGAGGTCCAATGGCAGCTATGTGGCACGTTTGACCTCCAGTCAAATATAGCTGCAGATGTTCACACGCCTTGGCTGTCACGTCTGAGGCTGAGCTTGACCGACTAAACTCTGATTCTCATAGAAATAGCAAAGGTGTTGCTTTGTGTCGAGCTGTGCATGGCAGGGCATGACAGTCTGTTTTTTGTGTGTGTGGGAGGGGTTGTGATTATGATAAATATTAAGTGAAAATGAGAGGGATGAAATTTGTATATAAAGCCATTGTTTCTATTGTGGGTCCCAGTAAATAAGGAACTGTTTCAGCACGTGTCTTGGTTGTACTCCGTGTTTATCTTGCACAAGAAAAAAACAAAGGAGGGCGCCGTGGACTGATTGGGATGACTGACGGCGGGGTAAGGTTCTTGAAAAGAGTAAAGTTGTGACAGAGAAAGTTAATCATCACTTGGCCTGCCAAGGAGGGAATGGAATGTTAACTCTAGCAAGCACGCATCACAGTTTCAAAGCAGCAGGTCACTGTCCATGTTTCTCTTTGTTTTTGGCAGTGTGTCTACTGTTGCTGCTGATTGTAGAGCACACAAACAGACTCTGATGAGTTTTTCGGTTGCTCTGCCGTTAAAAAGGGAACTCCTCCTTATGACCCTATGCAGATGCAAGAGATGCAAATCTCTCCACACAGTCCCCAACCCTGCAGATGAATGTGGTTTGCTCAGGTAACTACTATACAACAAAACCTCACTTGAAGCACTAACAATGGCTCCTTTCCTCTTTGCTCCATCTCTTCATCGGCTGAAATGTCAACTCATTGAGCTGCTAGACCAGGCAGCCGTATGGTATTGCAAAGTAAGTTTATCCAAACAAAGCTGATCTTGATAAACCTTATTGAGTAGAGTTTGCGCGCCATGCGTCTCAGGGTGTGATTACAGTGAGTTTGTCCTGTGTATTACCTCTGACTGTGTGCGATCAGTCATGGCTAGCCAACCCGCCCTCTCACACTCTAAAGAAAGATTCTGAAAGCTGTTTGGGAAGGCCTCCACTACACACTGATATTTTATGGCACTCCCTCCCTTTTCCCTCCAAGAGAACGACACCTTTGAGATGATCACTAGGTATTTATGCCATATGAATTGAATTCCATGACATTTCAGCTTGACTTCTCACGCACACAGAGCTATCGCAAGGTATTGTTAGGAAACAGAAGTGCACACACACAGGTGTGTTTGTTTGTGTGTGATAGATTTATTCGTGACATAGTGTTGATCAGCGTCGAGGCGCCTGCTCCAGACATGTGATGGGCTAGTCTTTCACTGCATGCCTTAGCCTCCTCCGCTAGTTATGAATTCCCTGCGCTAATGGGCTGTGTTTCCTCTGAAGGGAGCGAAGTGTAAATAAAACTGCAGCCTCGGCCCGGCCTCGCCTCGCCTCGCCCATGACCTTGGTGTAACCAGTCTCTTATCTCTGCTGCAATCAAGTGTGTGATTCACGTGCCTCCGCAACCCATAACGGCGGGCCAGTGCGAACTTTGAGCTCAGGGGAATTGGACCAGTTCCTCTTTGGAGCACTAAAGCCTGAGTGGGGAAAGCCGTGGCCATCAACAATATAAACAGCGAAGAGGCAGAAGCGTCCAAATCGAGGCTAGACCACACGCAGTAGAGTATATTAAGTAATAAATCTTTTGGTAAGAATGAGGCGGTGTCGGAGCAGCGCTGCTCTGGCTCGCAGTGGGAATACTGCAGTTTCTTCTCTTGACAGACGAATAATTGGTTTGCTCTGCCCCGAAAGCTGTCTCGGGTCTTGTTGCCAGAGCTAAGTTACCCCGTTGCTGGGGTGCATCCCACTGAGGGGAGAGAAGGCTAATGGGGGCAGTTATTATCCCCGTGACAACACGGCACTCTGGGCCCCGCTTTCGCCGCCCTGCTGGCTCGTCCACCCTCTCCTCATGCGCCCCTGCGCCAGCCACAAATCAACCGCTGCTTTTGTTCCAGAGGAAGCCTCCTCAGGATCACTAGGGCTGTTTTGCTCTCATAATTTCACTCCTACTTCTTTTCCTCCTACTCCTGCTTTCTCCACTTCTCTCCTCCTCTCCCGCTATCTCTGCTTCTTCTTCTTCTTCTTCTTCTTCTTTTTGTTTATCTTCGTTCTTCTTCTGTTCTCTTCATTATTTTCTTCTCTCTACGTAATCTCTCTTTATCCTTTTGTATAGCCCCCAGCTGAATGATAACAACTAAAGGGAAACAGAGGGCATGATTGATAAGGTCCTAGATAGCAGTAGGATATAAAGACAGTTCTGGGCCTGTTCAGCTGTGTGACTTCATTAAAGACCAATGAATTGACCCTTGTCCATTGTGAGGTGTGTTTTAGTGGGTAGCTCATAATGGAGATCCTCTATGGATGGAGAGACAGCGAGGGACTCTGTAAGAACGCACTGGACCAGGAAGTGACGATGCCAAGCTCTGTGGGCCACGCAGATGCCACCTGGCAGCTGGAGCTTTGTGAGCCTGTGTTTTCTGTGGGCCTTGTGCCATCTCACCCGAAGACTAAGTTGCGCTGTGTGTGTGTGTGTGTGTGTGGGAAAGAGGGTGGTTTTGAGTGAGAGTGTCTATGTTAGCATACGTCCTTGCCTCCATCCTGCTCCGTCTCCTTAGATGCTGGTGTGCGTTTGTGTGTGTGTGTGTGCGTGCGTGTATGTGTGTGTGTGTGTGTGTGTGGGTGTGTGCGTTCCTGTGCAGGTGTCTGCATTCATTCAGTGCAGGGTGTGGAGTGCCGAGGATGCCGATGAAAGGCGTCTCTTATTCTGATTCGGGAAATTCTGTGGCAAGCAAGCGGATGTCTCAGTGACTCTGCGACATAGGGCTTTTCTGTCTACCTCTCACCCCATTGAACTCGCAGCTGACTGTGATACCAAATCGCTCCTTTGGAAAAGCCAGGCGCCTACAGTGAGAGGCGGGAGGCTTGCCGATCAAAGCGGAGGTAGCGCCTCGGAGTCAGCGGAAGCAGGGCATCCCAGTTTGCACCGGCGGCGGTGGAGGAAGTGCTAATAAAATCGTGGGGGCGGCGGGAATCTCCGAGGCAGCAGTTTGCTGAGTTTGGAGACCGACCTTGCCAAACGGATCGATACCGTAGCGCATGTGTTCTCCTAATTCCTTGCAGAACCGCTTTCTGCAGAGGGTCAAAATACAGGGGCAACCTGTAGTGGTTTTCATTTTTAACACATAAATGTTTGAATGTATCTGAATCTGGCTTGCAGCACACACTTCGGTTTGTATACTGTGGATACGTTAGGTACAAATAAACCACCCCACACCAAAACTACAGACATGTTGGACCACATGCTTATCTCCTCTCTGTCTTCTACTGTCCTCCTTCCATTACCCTTTCTTGTTCTCTCCTGTTCAGTTTTCTGAACTCTAGACTCAGGTTTTAAAGGTTGTGATAAGAGAATATTACTTCTTATATCTGTCTGTCTGCACCTATATTCGTCCATCCCTCAACATACAGTAAAAGGAGTATTTCTGCAGGGGATGTGAGCGTTGTCAATGTTAGGTGATGTCATGTTAAGAGGAGCTCTCAAGTGTCTCGAGAAGGTCACACCTGGGTTACAGAGGTGCAGCTGTGGCTTTGACATTGCAGGGAAACTTCTGCATCCGTCAGACTGGCAGCTGTGAAGCCTCCGTCACCGTAGCGCTTCAAGCCAAAGGGTTCAGCAGGTTGTTTTCACATTGAGCACTTTTAGCGGACGTGCTTCTGGTTCAGAAATGTGCCTCAACAGTTCTTAAAACTCAAGTGCTCTGCATTCTTTAAGTGTTCCAGTGAAAGCCCAGAGCCCATAGTACACTCAAGTGACTTCACACCACACAATGTGCAGTGGACAGCCACTTCAAATTCCTCATTGTTTTTTTCTTTCTTTGTTTTTTTTAATGGCTCCTTGTCTTCTATTTACCCATCACCAACACACACACTTGGTGACGCTACGTTTTTTTTCTGCTCCCAAAGAGCTGATTTTGGTCGTAAATTTGTTGGACAGCAATTTGTAAAAGGAGGCACATGGCGGTTTGCCAAGACCTTTGGACAAGTCTCTACATGCCGCCCCCCCCCCCCCATGCCCTGTGGAAACAACTCTCTTCTGCACCTATACAATGAGGGAGCTATTCCAGCTATGCAGCATGGCACCTTCTGCCTCGTGCCTCCAGCATGCTGGGGCCAGGGCTCTGCCATCCAACCATGCAACTTGGTTAGTTGAAGATCAGCTAAACAAGGTCCTAGGGCATGTATGGTGCGGTTTCATGAATATTTGTGATTGTGCTTGCTACAAGAGAGGGTGTGAGTGATTGCGTTTTGAGTTGAGTGAAAGATTGTGTGTGTGTGTGTGTGTGTGTGTGTGTGTGTGTGTGTGTGTGTGTGTGTGTGTGTGTGTGTGTGTGTGTGTGTGTGTGTGTGTGTGTGTGTGTGTGTGTGTGTGTGTGTGTGTGTGTGTGTGTGTGTGTGTGTGTGTGTGTGTGTGTGTGTGTGTGTGTGTGTGTGTGTGTGTGTATATGAGAGAGAGATAGATAGATATAGAGAGAGAAAAAAAATCTCTTACAGTTTACCAGACAATCCTGTCATGCTTATTTTTGCCAGAAATGGGCATTTGTGTGTAATCTGCAAAAGTCACCTACATTCTTATGTTGTAGAGTAAATCAGAATAGATTTATCCTTTTTTGTTGTTGTTGACCTACTACATTTTTATTTTTATTGCGGTGTGCCAGATTCTGAGTTCACATTCAACAACAACAACAATGATGACCACATACAGAACAGGCCAAATCTTTTACAAGTCCAGGGTGTGTGAGAGAGAAAGATAATTTTAGGAGGTGCGTGGACGAGGCTAAATAAAGAGCTCACAGTGGACATCTCACCCACTGTGCCCATGGACCAGTTTGCGCTTGATATTCTTTCTCCAACTGCTGCTCTGCTTTGTGTTGCCAAAACATTTGCACAGAAGCCCCCTGTGGATGCACACACACACACACACACACACACACACACACACACACACACACACACACACACACACACACACCAAACCACCCACACACATACTCACAACTCACATGAGCACTAGCAGACACACACCACATTATGTTATGCTCATGTATTGTATTAGTTTAGAAGAAGAAGTCGTATTAGTTTAGTGTAGTAACTTCCATAATGTTTCATAATTACTGACAAAAGACAATAAATAATTAATCACAAATTCTCATAGGGGCTGCAAGAGCAAGAGGAACTTTAAGGAGCTGTGTAGTCAACAAAGGGTTTAATATCACTGATCAGCTCATTTCCAGTAACATTACACCACATTAGTGTTAATCAGCCATTCTGTGTTTGGGGATCGGACTGTCTGTTGTCTGTGTTTGTTGTCTGTGAAATATGTAAGTAGTAATCCACAGCCTGACGATCATTATTGTTTAATGAACAACCATATGTTGATGAAGATCTGATTTGGAGTGGTGTTGAAACTGACCAGCGGAATTGATTGGCCTCCACTGTTGTCAATTAAAACTGCATAGTTAGCACTATAACACTGGTTGCCTGTGGCAACGGTCTTGTCAGTGGAAGTGTTCTGAGGAGAAACACCTCCATTGACCAATGAGATCTGAATGTTAGAGAGGTAGTGATCTTCATCTGCGCTTCATAGACATCCACACATCCTGCCCTCAGAGGCCTCTCGGTGACTCCCCTGGTGAAAGATGGCTTTGTGGGGGAGGGAGGAAGTAGGGAGCAGCTGAGACAGCTGAGTGACCACTGGCCTGAAAAACCTCCTGGTGGCGTGGCTGAGATCCAGGCATGTGTGGAATCTGTGAGTGAGGGGCTGAAAGACTGCCAGCTGGGGTGCTACCCTGTGTGTGTCTGTGTCTGGGGGGGGGGGGGGGGTAACCGGCAGAGATGGTGGTTGGAGGGGGGGGGTAACTCCATGCACCACTATCCCCTCCTGTCTCCATCAAGCAGCACCTGTCGGAGTGAAAGGGGTCCTTTCAGAAAAGAACAGGTGCCTGCAGCTCGGTTAAGCTCTTGGCCCAGAGAGAGGGAGAGCGCACACTATACCGAGCGTTACCGCCGTCCGCACCGGGGCCCCGGCTGTTGGAGGTCACTGGTGAACTTACCCTCTCTTCCTCTCTGGAGACGCAGTGAAAGGCTCCCTGTGATCGCTTCCTTCCTGCCGATCCCCCCCCCAACACACAATCCCTTTGCATCAGATCCGGCCTATTTACTGTTGAGCCTCTCCGGGAGCTAGCTGAAAGACCCTCTCAAATCGGCCTCCATCTCTGTTGGTGTGACTCCCACACTTGCTCTCATTGCTCATTTTCAAATATGTCAACAGCACACAAAACATAGCCCCCCCCCCCCAGCTCTCGTCCCATCCTTTCAGATGCACAGACGTGCCATTGATTGATCTGAGAAAGAGCTGGCTGGGATAAAGCCACTTCCTGACGTAAAGCCGTCTCCCTGTCCGTCGGAGATGAATGTGCGTTTGTCCTGTGTCCGATCTAAACGTTTCCGCAAAAAAAACCCACACGCTCTTTTGTCTCTCTTTGGATACACACTCCACCTCTCTATCTCTGTCTGCGCTAGTCCACTTCAAACAATAAACAAAGGCGGTGAAGATTGGACACAAACGCCCTAGTCGAGTCCAGCAGGAAATGATAATTAGTAGCCGATGACTGTCTTTATTTGTCTCCTTTTGTTAGATGGCCGCTGCTCTTTCTGAGGTTTTATGTTGATCGGGACCGTGCATGATTAGCCGCACGTGGCAGCCGCTTTTCAAAGCCATCTCTTCCTCTACGCGAATAGGGCCCCGCAGTTCCTCTTGCCGGGGATGGTCGGTCAGACTGAATGCGCGTGATGGAGATAATAACACATAAGCGACAGAAGCCACACATTCAGAATACCTTGAGACAAAGAGAGCCATGACGTCACTGCTTTGCAGAGCCAAACAAAGGAAGGGTGGGGGCTGGGGAAGTGCGTGCTGAACCTGAACTGCGATTATCAAATTAGCGGCAGTTGTGAATACACCCTGAATGCTTGCCTTGCATATTAAAGAAAGGGATAGGAAAAAGAGGTAAATGTGTGTTTGTGTGTGTTCACCTACGTTCCGTGTGGGATGGTGAGGGGGAGCTGTGGCTCGTCGTGTCGGTCTCTGGTAGCTCTGCGCCAGATCTGGCCCACACTTGCTGCACAGCCCTGCGACTCACCCACGGCTCATCCTGACACACACACACACACACACACACACACACACACACACACACACTGTCTCACCTTCCTCCTCTCCCGTTACCATGGCCACGGAACCACATGGCTGGTCTGACTGGTGCATGGTGGGAAGAAACACACAGACATTCCCTCACTCCGCCATAGCCCTGTTTTATATTGTAGCTATACTGTTAATACAATAACACCCTGCTTATCAGTGCACATTAGAACTTTGATAGATTGCTACCCAACACATACCTTAATACTGACTCTGAACCCTGTCCCTAGATTTACATAATAACAGAATCCTCAGCACATACATATTTTACTTGAGCGTAGCTACACTTTAACTAGGGCTGTGAGACATGACATGGAGTGACTGAAGAAATAGTTAGGGTAAGTGCAATGGGTGCCTTTTCAGATCTCTTTGATAGTAAGTCAATCTAAGAAGTTTGAAAGTCAGGTTTATCTGCTTTTTAACTTTGAGAGAGGTGCTGCTTCTTAGAAGATGCCAGTGACTCATGTTGCGTGGTTGAGCTTTCTTACCCGTGGCCACGATGTACTGTATGTGACTCACAGATATAGGTAAATGACTCACACGGAACAGGACTTTTCAGTCGTTCACTTCCTCCGAGTTTCACCGGCCTACCACACCTCTAAATCCCCAGTACTGCTTGGATCGGAAGTGCCCTCTATCTGTTGCGGATTTATGAATCATAATCTCGTAGGACCGTGGGTGAATTTTACAGTGCTTGAAACGATGATTAAGATTTTGGCATTCATTCCAAGTGGGGCAGATAGATTCAAACTCAAGCTATTAAGCAGGTGCCTAAAGATTATACGGCTTAGAATATATTAATCATTGCGTAACTTCTCCTTCCATGTGGAAATGATCATGCCTGGGTGCCGAAGACGAAAGATTATAGAGTAGGAATCAGGTCCGCCTTTCCCCACAGCTGTGTTCGTGTCAGCGAGTGTCTGTGAAACATGCTTAGACTCATATGACCACATTCGAGGAGAGTGTCTTGGGAGGTGGCGGAAAATTTGTGCAGCCACACCTCTCACATAAAGAGCCTTAAGAGAACCTGAGGTGGGTTTCTTTTTTTTCTTTTTTTTCTTCTCTCTCTTCCCACCGTGTGTTGCTCCATGGGGATCTGCCTAAATGAAGCCCTCTGCATATAGGGATAATGATTACAAAACACCTGGTGTTAGATCTGCTGCATGCATGTTCAGACAAAGAAAACTTGCTGACCAGAGGGAAAATGTAACAGTGCCTGGGACTGTGTCAAATGTGAACTGTTTCAATCAGTTCTTCAAGTCTCTTCAGTGTCTCCTGAAACCCTAAGGTAATGTGAGAGGATCATGTCTTTGGCAGGATCCTCCCTACAGTTAACGCAGAGGGCCTCTCATGTTTCATGTGTTTGGGGCTTGAGAAAAAGTTGTAACACAAAGAGCTTGGACGTTTCTGTACAGGCCATTAATTTGAATTCAGACGATGTGGTTTCAGTCCAGTCACAGGGGGTTCGCGGCAGATGTTGAAAATGCATAAAAAATTTGCCATAGGCTTGAGGCTTACATGTGATGAAATAATTTTTAACTATCATAAAACACATGTGATTAGTGTATAGGTAAAAGTATTAAGTATCTCTCAGACATGATGACTGAATAAAAATGCAGAAGAATTGTATGGGATTGCAGGCAAAGCTGCCCATATAGGAGGGACATAAACTGCATGGAGCTGTAGCTGCAGTTAGACTCAGACTTGCCTTGTCCTACGTTTAGGAAAGCAGAGGGCAACAGATGCAGGCTAATGAAACAAGGCCCTGCCCATAATATGTTATTGCTCACCCGGATTATCTATCCATCCCACCTGCTGCCTCGAGACAAGTTTGCGGGGAGAGGTGGTGCGAGGGCACCGAGGTAATCTGTCTTTAGCCACCCGCCACCCGCCCCACGGATTAGCGTCATGCTAATGAACACCAGCGAGGGTGGGATCCCGTGGGACGTGGTGTTTTTTCTTTCCCCCTTCTTATACATTTCATACTTCTTTGTCCCCTCTGCTCTCCTTCCTTTCCATCCTAATTTCTCTCTATGCCCCACTCTGTCTCTGGACTATTTTGGTCCAGTGGTGGCCTTGTGTGACTAAAGCGCTTCATGAGATTATGGAGGATGTGGAGGTGAAAGATGCTGCTGGTGATTTCCTCTGTGGCCTCCCTCTCTCCCTCCCTCTCTCCCTCTCTCTCTCCCTCTCTCTCTCCCTCCCTCCCTCTCTCTCTCCCTCCCTAGCAGTGACCGGTCACATGTGGCACTGGCCCCAAGTCAGAATTTAGAATCATGCAGAATCCTGCTGCCCTGGCTTTTTCTTAGCATAGCATCTTAGCGCAGGAAAGGACGAGAGTGACAAGTCCGTTCACTCCCCATGAGTCAAGTCCTTCATGCAAGAATTCTCCCAGCTCTCATTGTGCCCCACTAAGCATAAAATAACACACCCAGGAATGAACACCACTCCAGCAGTGACTGGAATAAGCATAAAATGGGGCCTTGTATCAGGAACTTGAATGCCTCACACCTGCCATAAGCCCAGTGCAATTCAATGGTCAACAACAGTCGCTCAATGATATAGGGAGCGGAAATCTGTGGGTGGAAGTTCGGACTTTGAACTCGGAATCCACCCAGATTTATTCACCTCCTCAAGGCTTTGCAGTGGGTGTGGCGGTGTAATGGATGCCTGAGGATGTGTGCTTTCTCCACACGGCCCCATGAATCGCTGGAGAGATTAGCCTCGTTCCAGCACAGACCCCCTTTTGCCTGGGACTCAGCACAGGCGCTATCTAAACGCCTCATTAAAATGGATTACGACCCTGCTAATGACTCCCCCATGGCTATCGCTTGGCCGGTAGAGGCTAGAGCTTGTCTTGGCTCTGACAGTCGCAGAGAAACTTAAGGGTGCGACAGACATGAAGCTGATGGTTTCAACCCCTCCTCTGCATGGCCTAGCAGAGAGTCAGACAGGCTTAAAGCTGTAGGTTAGCAGGGAGAGCCCCAGGGGTCCAGGCTCTGGCCTTGCTCCTCAGAGAGTTTCCTATTCATTGATGACGGGATCATTGAAAGGACACTCTTTTCATTATGTGCTAAGAGGGATTTATTTTCTAAAGCCACCCTCACATCCCTGCCTTTCTTTAAAAGTTGCTGCTCCCCAATTGTAACTTTTTTTTCAAATCGAGGATGACAGAATGAAGATCTTGGCACAGCAAGAAACCTGTACATTTGCGTAAAGGTTTGCTGGAGGCATTATTGGAGATTCTTAAGCATTGCGGCTCAGATCAGGCACTGGCTTGTCTTTTTATTTCACGTAATGCCTCTGCCCTCCCAGAATCCTCCTCTTGATCCCTCAGACGTTTGGGAGGTGCTGTCTTATCCTCTGGAGGCAGGTCCACACCTCTGTTTTTCACTCAACTTTCATCCAACTTTAACCCCAGAAATGCCAAACATCCCAGGGATCTGTGGGACATCCTAGTTGTAAGTGCTGCAGATTAGTGAGAGTGCTGGGGGTAGAGGCGGAGGGGTGGGTGCCTTACAAACAGTCTCATGTTCTCCAAGTTACTTTTTGGGGAAAGACAGAATGCCCTCTACCTCTCCCTCACCCCGGCTCCTGCGCTCCTCTTCCTAGAAGTCGTAACGGCTTCTAACCAGTGTTACCACACACACACACACACACACACACAGTCCTGTGATGTGCCGTGGGTGCGATAACTGTCCCCTCTAATAAGCTCGCTAGTAGCAGAAAAGCTTCTGGGATCCCCGGTGCCGTGCAGTGGCATTCTTTGGGATTACCGCAGCGATGCCGCATCCCTTCAAAAGCCTCGCTGCTCCCTGCAGCAGTCCCACCACCAGACATCTGGCCTCTTGCGAGCGCCGTTATATATTTAGACCCTGACATCTGTAATTAAAACTGCACACCCTCCTCCCCAAAAAAGACTGCCTGGGTGGAAAGGAAATCCATTTAGTGTTTACTCCCATTTCGTTTCTAATCGTTTTATTACGGGGTGCAACCCGGGGTTTCTTTGTGCTGGTGTGGGGCCACATCCACATGTGCAGTAGCATTTGTTTGTGTGTGTGTGTGTTTGTGTTTGTGTTTGTGTCTGTTTCTCTGTGTGTGTGTGTGTCTGGGGAGACTAATGAACAAACTAACTTAATGAGAGACTCCAGATAAAGCTCACATGGTTCTGTGGCTAAGCGGCCTCCATAAAAGTCATAAATTGGCATCTGCTGCACCAAAGCATCATCTGAGAAGCACTCATTGAATACAATAGTAGGCCATAATTATCACAGGTGCAACTGGCATTTAATGCAGTGACCTGGATGTTTCACACCTCTACTAGACTGTCTTCTCCTCTTGGGTGCCTTGGTGAAAGCTCACAACCTCCTCCTCTCGTGTGTGTGTGTGTGTGTGTGTGTGTGTGTGTGTGTGTGTGATGTCATTCAGAGCAACTCTCTTTGATCACCCTCTTAGTGGTGCCACAGCCCTCAGGATCAAAGGTCTACGTCCTCCAGTATGCCTCTATTAAACGTATTCTGTACCATATGGACTTTGGCATCGATCCAAGTTCGCAATCATAAAGCCTGTGCTTGCATGTGCGTGTGTGTGTGTGGGTGGTTGGTGGTTGGTGGGGTTCTGTAACATGTAAGCTCCATGATGGGACATTAGCGTGAGACTCTGAACAGGTTGATGGTGGATAGGGCTGGGAGGTGGGATGAAGCAGGAGGGAAAGTGCTGTGGATTCCGCAGTCATTCGCCCTGAAAGCCATTCCATGACAGGATTAATGGCGTTCCCGAGCCCTCCGATCAGCACAAGTTAATGAAATGGAATTGATTTTTCCCTCGGCACTCCCCCCCGCTTCAGAGAACTCCCCGTCGGATGCATCACCTGCTGTTGGATTTAGTCTTGACAATCTATTTTTTTATTCATATGAGTGCATTGCCTCATCTGTGTGTTTTGTCTAGTGTATCTATGATCTGTTAGGAGAGAGTGTAGTGCAAAAAGTGCGGGGACTGTGATTTCGCTCCCTGACGGGTGTGCAGTGCACTCCTGTGTGATAAGGTCTCATTGAAAACCCAACCAGGCAAATTGTCTCTGGAGGCAGGGCTATACATCACCAGCACTGGGGAGAGGAGGCTGCAGAGTCAGATCAAGAGTGTTATCATCCTTGACGGTATAATGTGCAACCCATGCCCATCATACATGCTCACACACACACACACACACACACACACACACACACACACACACACACACACACACAATATCCACTAAGCAAGTAACCTGTCACTAGGAAATAAAGCTTTCCACAGATGCCATTTGATGGCTGGGCAGCGATCTGAATGCTGTTGGATGAGGATGGTTTGAAGCATCAGTATGGTGAAGATGTGTTTCTTAGATACCTTGGTGGATTTTGTTGGTGTTCACACATAGATGAAGGAGTGCGAGCTGCATGTCCCCCTCTCAGCACTCCAAAAGATGGATTATGGTGGAATGTTCCCTCTGTGCATCAAATCCCCAGATGGCACTGTGCCCTCCCCACACACACACACACACTCCTCCGTGTGCTGATATTGGTCTAGTCCCCTAACCAAAATAGCCAAGATAGCTGTGAGCAGCATTTGAAAATTTCAGCTCATAAAAAAATCACAGACCAAAAAAGCTATCTGTGTCTTCTGACGTGTAGATATGATGCAGCAGCAGTCCGTGACTCAGCAGCTTGTCCCCAACCCCCTCCTAATGTTACCACTCAGACACTTGTAGACCTGTGACTGCCATGCTTTTGGAAATCAAGACAGTCGACTGACTGAGTAAAGGCTCAGACGTTTTCCCCCCAGTTCTCTCTGTCTCTCTCTGTCTCTCTCTGTCTCTCTCTGTCTGCTCTGCTCGTAATGTGTTCAGTGAAGAGGTAATAAATATTTCAGTGCACCGGGGCCTGGTGTGGGCCTCAGCAGTTTCAGCACCGATAAGAGTCAGCACACAGCATATCTTTGAAATTCCTTTAGCAGCTTTCCTCACGCCCCTCCTCCCCTCCCCCATCCAGAGCACTTAAACACCATGTTGATATTTATGCAGAATGCTGGGAGACATTTCATTTTCCCAAAAAATAATCCCTTCCAGTGTAAACCGCCACTAAATAAAAGCTGAAATTTTTCAAAAAGTGCCCGGATATTTTGGTAACCTTTCAGCATGGCAGGTCACTGTGAGTGAGTGAATGCACAGATGGCTTGTGCTAACAAATGTCAGCATGGTGACAGAGTAGCAGAGAAGAGGGTGGCTATCACAACTCACAACACTGCCTACTGCTAACCAACAATCCATGGAGTCCTGGTTACCAGAGTAACACGTTTGTGCACACAGAGACAAGTATTAGTTGCATACCTACTGCGCTCTCTCCATTGTGTGTAATTCTGCCTATTGTATGTACTGTGCTCTGTGCACACTGGGGACTACTTTTGTTGTGTAGTTATTTGCATATTAGAGGACCATTGCATGTAATGGATGCAGAGGAGTAAACAGAATGTTGCTGCTGCAGACTGATCCCAAACTCTGTACTCCACCATCACTGGGTATTAATGATTCCAGATGATGCCAGGAATTTCCTGAAATATTTGTGTTATGATTGCGCTGAATGCATTCACACCTTATCTGTCCTGTCGTTATGTGGCACCCATGTGTGGATTGGAAGCTGTTGCTGATGTTTTTATCTACACCACAAAAGGCTAGTCAGTCAGTTTTTTCCCTGTTTCTGATGTTGCACTTTTTTTGCTCCATCTACATACCATGAATATGCAGTCCTTCTCTCTTACTGTGAGGTCTGCAGGCTCGCAGCTTTTCCTCGTGGCCTCGTAATGAAATAAATCCCTTCCATCCGAGCAGAAGAGAAGTTGCTCTGCCCAAGGGAGCGACAGCATGGCATGAGGGGGAGAGAGTGGGGGGGGGGGAGGCAGCCAAGACGCCCCTGTTGTACAGCGCTTTCTTCTCTTTCTTTTACTTGCATCATACGGAGTCTGTATTGGCAAAACTAAAGTCTGGAAGGGGAAAGAGAGAAACACGCGCAAATGGAGAGCAGCCATTTAAATCAGAGGCTGAGCACTTCTCTGTGTGACGAGGCAGAAAAGAGGCCGCTTGGCTCCATCATTTGAGTCTGTATCGACACTGCCGCTCATTATGTGAAATAGAGACGGAAGATATAAAAAGCCCCGGTAGGGTGGATTGGTGGATCTGCCTCAGTCTCTGTCTTTGACTACTCATTGCTGTCACCTTGTCAAACCGGTCAGTTTACAGCCAGCCATGGGGACATTCGCATTCTATCTATGAGCATCATGGACGTGGCGAGTGGATATGACTGGATTTATGACCGGCCTGTCCTCATCATTTACTCCCCCTCGCACAGGTCACAGGGGTCACGGCTGACATAAGCCTCTGTAAGTAGGAAGAAGTGGCATTTTTTGGATGCATTCAATCACATGCTCTCAGCCGGCTCCACAGTAGCTTGTGGGGGTCGGGCGGGGAGAGGTAATCAAGTATGCAGTCGATGATGTCATGCTTGGAGGGAAAACGCCAGGGAGGTTTTGTCATCCCCTTCCCCTCCTGGTCACTCGATTGGATGAGGAGTGATCCTCTCTTTTGTTCCCAGACTGAAAACCGAGCCAGCTGTGTGTGTGTGTGTGTGTGTGTGTGTGTGTGTGTGTGTGTGTGTGTGTGTGTGTGTGTTTGAGAGAGACAGTGATGGGGGTGGATGCTGTTGCTTTGTTGAGGTATCAAGTTCCCTGGGTGTAGCCTAGGTCCTTAATGTCCTGCCACACACTCCCCAAGTCTTGTCTTAGGCTAGGGTGTCCCCCCTCAGGTGTATAAGGACAAGAACAATTGCTCACCTGGATGCTTCTAAAAGAGGTCCACCTCAACAACAGGCAGCTGTTGTGGAGAAAGCCCCACACATGACAGACAGACAGTGGCCACAGCATTTCCCATTCGAGGACAAAGAATGACGTCTAAAGGTTAAAATCTGTTGCTTGATACCATCATGGTTGTCTTATTGTGTTTAATGACACTCTTTTAATAGCAGCTGCTCCTTGGTGGTACCAGGAGAATGATAATGACACAGTGCCCTAAGCAAGCTCCACAGACAGTGGTGGGCCAGGTAGGAAGTCGTTACACTCTAATTAGTGTTGAAAACTGGAGGTGGGGGAGTGAAATGTGAATTACACACACATACACAAACACACACACACACACACACACACACAGAGAACGTGGGATTTGAGGGATTAAGGGGTCTCCTGCTGAGATGAAACAGCATTCCTGTTTTCTCCAATCACTCTGGGAGCACAGGCATGGAATTATGGAGCAAAAAAGCCACAAAGAGCCAGCAAGTGTGAGTAGCAGGCATGGACAATATTTAAGGGGTTTTCTCTCTTTGTTTGTGCTCATTGTGGGGTAATCCTTTTTTTTTTTTTTTTTTTTTTAATACATGAAAAGGAATTGAGGTTTTTCTCACTAAGAGACATTTACACACATTAACAGAGATGTTCGCACACACACACACACACACACACACGCTGTGCACAGTGTCAGACAGGTCATTCAACTTCTGCCCACAACAGAGAGATTGTCGCAGCCAAAAAATGATGGAAAAAATCCCCCAGTAACGTACACGCCATGCATGATTATAGTACTGCCTCTGAACCTGAAGGGGCTCCTTCATCTGAAAGGCACCGTGGGGTGTGGTCATCACCTGGAGAGCCTGTCAGGGGTCATATGGCCTATAAGATGGCCGTGTTGTGACTGCCGTCTGAATGTGTGTCAAGGCAGAAAAAGATGGCGTGTTAATCAGGGCTCGAGGTAGGAAGGAGGGGGAGGGTGGTGTGGGGTGGATTGGAGGGGAGGGGGGTGAGGGGACTGGACAGCCCCCCTTCCCTTTCACTCTCAAACGAACAGGGACACGCTAATTGGGGAGATGAGTTTGGCAGTGTTATCTAACTAGAATAGCTAGAGGGTTAATAATGCTGGACGTGTGTGTGTGTGTGTGTGTGTGTGTGTGCGTGCTTGTTTGCGTGTACATCTGTCTCTGTGTCTGTTCCGCGTGTGTCAAAAAGTGTGTCTGATGGTCTCCTCCTCATGTTTGTGCTTGTGACAGACACAGCGTTAGCGTATAGTCTAATTGGCCCTCAGGCTCGCCTGCCTGCCCCGCTCCAGCACATGGGCCGAGGGCTCGTGCTGCTCCCCTGAGCCACAGAACAGCTGCGGAGCCCAAGCCTGCAGTTTGAGAAGCCATGGGGGGGGGGGGCTCTGAAATTTTAATGCAGTGATTATGTTAACTAGGGTTGTGCTGAGCCAGCCTGCCAGTCCAGTGTAGAGTCTGATAGTGGGGTTGTAGCGAGATCTGTCCCTGAAATCTTTTCAGTGTTGTTTTAATAAGCTAATGAGTTTGCTGTGTTCAGACCACCGCGATGTTGGGAATTTGTTTTCAAGAGCGCGTCTACTTTATTTCTTTGATGGTCTTCCAGCAATGCTGTGTCATAGAGAGAGAGAGACAGAGAGACAGAGAGACAGAGAGACAGAGAGACAGAGAGACAGAGAGACAGAAAGACAGAAAGACAGAAAGACAGAGAGACAGAGAGACAGAGAGACAGAGAGACAGAGAGACAGAGAGACAGAGAGACAGAGAGACAGAGAGACAGAGAGACAGAGAGACAGAGAGACAGAGAGACAGAGAGAGAGCGCATGGAATGTCGCAGTGTTCACTTAATGTTGTGAATGAATTCTTTGATCTCTCCTTCTATCCCCTGTAAAGAAAGAGAAAAGAGAAACCTTGTTTACTTGACCTTCTGCTATGAGAGAGTGTAGAAATACTTATGTGTGTGTGCGTCTGAAAGTGTGTTTGAGAGTCTGAACCTCTTTAAAAGATTTTGAGGCAAACACACACACAAAGAAGGTATCTTGTTGTGAGGTGGCTATGTGTCTGTTATCACTCCTGGTGGTGTAGTCATGGTTGCGCTGAAGTGCCCTCTCCCACTGCTGAGGAAGACTCTAGCACACGCAAGTGGCAGCAGAGGCTGGTGTCAGGGACAGCGTGGGCTAGGAGACAAATGTGTGACTTGGTTTATCTGTCTGTCTCTCTCTGTATACTTGTCTGTCTGTCTGTCTGTCTCTCCTTTTCGTTTCTTTCTTTCTTTCTCACTCTCTCTCTCTATTGTGGCCTATCTCGTTCTCGTACCCTCCCCTCTTATTCTGTGTGTGTCCCATCTTTGAAGGAATCGTTCTGACAGGTCCTTGAGTCACCGCCTTTCTCTTTGCATGGAAGGAGCAGCCAGGAGACTGAGCCCTTAGCTCTGCTGCTGCTGTCTTCATCTTCATCTTCCTCATCCTCCTCCTCCTCCTCGCCCCATGTTCAGATTACCTCAGGATGTCAAAAACTGCTTCATTGCCCTTTCTCCCCTTCGCCCTACACCTACTGCTTAAAGTCATGCAAAGTTCAAAGAGGTTTGTCCCACATTTACCTGGAGTGCATGATGCGTTTTCAGCACCCTCAAATCCACACCAATAACTAGAACAGTGAGTGAGTGATTCCTTTGTTCGTTTTGCTTAGGTCGTTTTGTTCTATTCTGTTTTGCGTGTGTTCGTTGTCCTCTCACTACACTCTTCCCCTGGTAACTGACTGACCCTTCTTCGAGTGGCCATTGTGGTTATGAACTCCCCCAGTCCTACTGACTCACTAACACTCGGTTACATTTAAATTTAAAAGGAATTTAGCCCACGTTTTGTCCCTTTGAGGCATTTGTCCCTGTATACCCCACCATTCTCCTCTTCTTTTCCCCCATCACATGGTAAATCAGGTGACACCCGTCCCTTAAGATTAGGGGCCCACGGGACTCTCCTCAATGGGGACATTGTGAGGAGCCATGACTTTCTCTGGCCACTCTGCTTTCCCCATTTAATCTATTTAGTTGTGCTGGGCCGAGGGGCCGGGGCCAAGGCTGCGGGGAGAACCGTGGAGGTTGAGGGAAAGTGCAGCGTTCTACTGCCTCTTTGTTCTCTGCTCCCTCTTCGGAGACTCACAGATAGTGTGAAAGAGGTGCAGGGTTCTCCAAGACAAAAAGGCTGCCCACCAACAAAAAAACAAAACAAAAAAAAAAAAAACTATTGAGCTGAAATGGCAGCAATATCATTGGGGCACGTTGGAGCACAATGTTAAGATTGTGTTTCCTATGGCAGTAGTTTCATTGACATCATTTAGCCTGACTGCTTCTCAAATGACCCTCACAATCACAACAGGTAGAATGTCAAGGCCAGGGTAGATCCCAGTTACAGTATATATACATCGACAGCATGGAGATGGAATTACCTCTCAAAATAGCATGTTTGAATTAGCAATTCAGATCTATCCTATCTATCTCTTTTACTTCCTCCTCCTCGGCAGCGCCCCTGCCCCTGCCCCTACCTCAGCTCTGCTATACACTGTTTCAGTAGGACTCCCATATTGCCTCTCACTGAATGACTCAGGGGTGACCTATGCGTTTTTTTACCTCATACTTATGAAGGTCTTTTCATGGGACCGTGACTGTTGAACTCTGCTGCCTCTCTCTCTCTCTCTCTCTCTCTCTCTCTCTCTCTCTCTCTCTCTCTCTCTCCCCTCTCTCCCCCCCCTCTCTTTTTTTCGTTCTCTCTTTCTCTCTCTCTCTCTCTCTCAAACCTCTCCTCGGTCCAAACTATTTTTATTATTCACCACTGTGAATATTTCATGCTGCCACTGGTGCTCCTGATTGGCTGAATGTCTAGAGGGATGACGAAATGTTAACTGCACCCTTGGGCTGTCAGATGGCCCTCTCCAAAACTCAAAAATGTCCTCTCCAGTCAATCCTATGATTCCGTTGCTGGTTTTAAGGAAACATGTGACGACAATGGTTATGTTTGTTGAAGTCTTTTTATTTTCCTCAAAGCAGTGGGAAAATAAAAATATAATGTGAGCAGGGGTGGGAAGGGTTGGCTTTGCCCGTCAGACACACAAACAAGCGATCAATATTTCCGTGGAGAGGTTAGCCAAGTGCAAAGGACAAGCTGCCTGGAATCCTGTGTTTTGTAAGGCACTTTTCCATCATGGTCTCTCCGGTCTTTCAAAATATGAGACCAAAAATCAAAAACAAAAAACAAAGTGAGACGGAAAGGATAGAATGGCAGAGAATAGAAAGAGAGTGTATTCTCCAAAGACAGGCCAGGTGTCTGGGGAAGCCACTGTCATAAAACATAATATGGTGCAGATTCCTGGAGAGAATGGAGAGGTTGAGGGCATTAAACGTAACATCCTTGAAAAATGCTGTGCACACCAGCTGGGCAGTTACAGTTATGATATGATGATTTTTTTTTTTTTGAGACGCAGGATTATATCTGGGTTATGAGGTGAGGCCAGAGTATGGCTGATTTTTTCAAATAAAGCTGTCTTTGTTAACGGTCCAGTGTAGCTCTTGTAAAGCTGTTGTTGCTGTTCACTGAGTCAAAGGAAACTCTATGAAGTGTGTAGGATTCATAATGTGCCATAACTATGACTTGAAGTGAATGCACAGGCAATTGCCATCATCTCCTCTTGGTCAGTGATTGACTGTTTCTCTTTCTGTCTTTTTTGCAGTGAGGGTGTCTTCAAGTGCCCCGAGGACCAACTACCCCTTGACTATGCCAAGGTATTGTGACCCAGCCATCAAAAACCACAAACTACTTTTGTCTTGTTTGGTCTCCAAAAACCCTCAGAGACTGACCTTTCTGTGGGCGTTATACATGACTGCCTACTTCATCTTCACCAATAGAATCTCCAGATTTCTATTTATTAATTTATTTCTTAAAAACATGAAAACAACATAAAATGGGTTTCCGTCTAGTGACTAATGCTGTGAAAATGCCACCTGAAATGAGCGTCACCATGAGCTGTAAACAACAGCTAGGCCGGGTTGGGCGCCCTCTCGCCAGGCTGTCCCCTAGCCAAGGTCTCAGCCCTCTGCCCCGAGGCCCTCTGGGTAGCGGGAAGGAGAACCCGTGTTATTAGCCGTCCAACGGGCCTGGCTAATTGTGCTAACAAACAACCCTAGGGCAGTCATCTCCGCCTCGGAACGTCAGATCCAGTTCAGAGGCAGGAGGACGATAGGGCAGAGGTTGAAGGAAGAAGCGAGAGTGAATCATTTTATTTTTTCATATTTCATTCCTTTTTTTTTCCCCCAAGTCAGATCTGACAAAACAATAACTTGCTTCTCGTCTAAGCGCTCCGATGGTAAAATGTCACTGGGCAGCACGCGATGATAAACATGACCAAAAGTTATTTATGTTTTTTAACAACAAGCCATTTTTTGAGGGTAGTTGATGGAGTGGAAGTAATACGAAGCCTTCAAGCTGTCCACAGACACGGCTGCCATTGTTAGTCTAAAACGTGGCTCTTTCATGGGTGAGAAAACACGGTGGACTTGAGGTCAGTCTGCTAAAGGTAAACGAGAGAAGCAAACAGCGCCATCCCTGACTCTGCCTGGGCCTCTGTTGGCAAAGCACAAAGTGGTCAGTGAGGTCACCAGTCATGTGTCTTCTTATTGAGGGACTGACTTATCTTTTTAATTAACTTCTCAATCTGGGTTTCTTCCCGTCTCTCTTTTCAATGCATTTATTCAGATTACCTGGGAGGAAAGATAGATGGCCATTTGTGTTGTGGAGAAGACAAATGTCCCAGTCAGACATTTCTTCCATTCGGTGCCAAAACATAAGCAATGCTGTTGCCTGAAATTTATCACCAGCCATCATGACCAAGCATGACAGAAAACACTTTCAATTACTGGATGCAGCTTCCTCAGTTACATCCATCTAGCACTATATAATTTATGCTAGTTCATAGCATGCTTTAGGAGGTTACATATATCTCCATATTTTCTTTGAAACTATTGCATTGTTTTAGACACAAAGGATTTTTGTGTAATCTTTATTAGATATGTTTGGTATGCATTTTATTACGTGCAAAGCCACAACGAAAGGCTCCTGTAAAAGTTAAGAGGCTGTTGTTGGCATTGTATGTCTGTAGATATAATCTAAGACATGATGACTGCAGTGGAAAATATATAATTTGTGCGATTCTCCCCTATGTCTCAGGGCTTTACCTCATTTAATGGCTCGGGGCTTTACCACATCAAATCTGACTGCTGTATAGCTTTCATATAGACAAGCTTAAGCCTCATTGAGTAGGTAAAAGGACACAAACGCAGAGAGGCAGAGAGGCAGAGAGGCAGAGAGGCAGAGAGGCAGAGAGGCAGAGAGGCAGAGAGGCAGAGAGGCAGAGAGGCAGAGAGGCAGAGAGACAATACACACACACACACACACACACACACACACACACACACACACACACACACCATGCTTTGAAGAAGCAGCAGTGGCAGGACACCTGTCATAAAACATTATTTACTGTGGCGCTCACTGGCCATAGGCCTATAAATTACCCCCTTCTCTCACACACACCACTCTGGGAATTACTGCCCCCCCCCCATCACACACACACACACACACTCACACACTCACACACACACACACACACACACACACACACACACACACACACACACATACACACATACACGTGCACACACTTTTCACCACCATCTCTCTGGAAGACTGTCCTGTGAAAAACAACCCAACGGTACACACACACACACCCATACCCAAGTCTTTCCTGCTGGCCCTGACTGCTGGCCTCTACTCCTATCAGGGTCCTTAGGGCCTCAGGAGAAGCATCTCAGTAGAGAGGGACATTGCTGTTTGAAATCTTTCCTTTTTTTCGTTGAAGCAGACAGAGTAAACCCAGGCCCGGGGTCTCTGAGCAGCTTACCTTCCTGATCTGCTCTGGCCCGCCGTTATTAAAAGGTCTTTATGGCGGTTCTCCACAGATTTGGCCCTGCAGAACAATGTGGGAGTGTGAGGGCTTGTTTTAGAGGGTTTTTCATTCCCCCCCACCCCCATCCCACCCCTCACTCCAGCCTTGGCTTGGCTCAGCACACGTGCTCCTTGGCAAGGAAAAAAAAAGAAATCTTATTGCGGGTATCTGTCTTAGTCAGCCATGGCAGAGAGGGATATTAAGGTCAGGAGGTGCCTTGTTATGACCTCCGTATGACAAGACGGCTTTGTTTTTTCCGATATCGGAGAAACTGGATACATGGCTGCTCCGTGTTTAGGGATGCTGCGAGGTTAAAAATAGCCGGAGAGTCTAAGTATCAGCTTTGTCCCTGCTCTTGATCAATTATTGATAGGGACCTCTTCAACTACTCTCCTCACTCTTAACCTTGGACAGGAGTCCTTCTGTCACTAACAGCTGACCAGACTCAATACAAGTCCATGGAGCATTCGTGTCGCCCTGTACCTTCATAGTGAGACCGCTCTCCATATCAGACTAGTGTGGAAAGGGTGACGCACTAGAATGAGATAAACCTGAGAGGGGCTCGCTGAAGGACGCCCAGATAGGAGCAAGAGGGAAATGGATCTGGTGTGGTTTCAGAGCGTCCTGGACAGGCCTGGACCAGACTGTTTTTTTGGGTCGCTGTGCTTTCTTGGAGGCCCGTCTTGTAGGGACCCAGTGAACCATTTGTTAGTTTGCGTGATGCTCCGGTTCTAGTTCACATTTGGCCGCTGACTCTTGCAGGGATATGGCTCATCCCTGAATCACCTAGTGTCTTGGATGGCCTCAGCATTACCACAGTGTGTCCATAGCACACTGAAAAGGGCTGGTGTAGTCTTATGCTGTGCAGGCCCCCGGAGAGAGAGAACGGTTTCCAGTAAGGCATACTGCATGGCGTGGTCTTATATCATCAGAGACAGTAAGCTGTGATTTTAAATCCAAGTGACACCCCCGCCTTCTCTTATCACAGTTTTGGGGGGTAGAGGATTTGACTGTGATTGGATCGAGAAGCTCCTCATTCCCTTCAGATCTTGGTGGACTATAGGACCCTTCTCTTCTACACCATCTATTATTATCTCCATGTTTCTGCCTCCAGTCTTTCTCCCTCTCCTCCTCCTGTCTGTCAAGCTCACACTGTCATGGTTTCGTCATTAAAGAACTGAATAAGTACGAGGGGGTTTAGTTTGGTTCGCCTGCATCCAACTAGGCTCACCTTCATGCACTCTCTTCTTGGATCACTGGACTTGCACTGGTCCAGGGTCAGATCAGTGGGCCACTCGCCGGGTCCCTCCTTCTTACCATTGCAAGCTCAGAGCAGAGCCTCCCTTGACCTGAAACAGGGCTGAATGCAGCCCTAAGTGAACATAGAAACCACAGGATCAAAGTGTCCTGTCCCTCCGGGAAGCTAGAACAGATCTGATCCAGTGCTGCTATATGGGCCCACCTGAAGCTGTTTATACAGTGCTCTATAAAGAACAAACACCTTCATAGTGCACAGACCTCTAAAAATACTGTGTACATGTATCTAAATAGATCAACGTAGTATTTAGTGCTTTTCTTGTAAGCAGATATTTCTGCTAAATATAGATGGGCAAGGTCCGGGTCCACCCACAATGTTGACTTCATCTGAGCATTACTGTGTGTAAGTGTTTAATACCTGACTGTTTCTTTGTGTGTGTGTGTAGATCTATCCCGACCCTGAGCTGGAGCAGCAGATCCTGCTTCTGCCCATCCGCTGCATCCACAGTGAGGAAGGCTGCCGCTGGAGTGGGCCCATGAAACAGCTGCAGGTCAGTCTGGGGCCCAGGTCAGGGCTTGTGTGTTTGTGTGGTCGGTTGCTCTTGTTTTCTTTCTTTCTTTCTTTCTTTTGTCTCTCTGTATCTTTTCGTTATCTTCTGTTTATCTCCTCTTACTCTTAATCACTCTATCTCTCTCTCTCTTGTACGTCTTCAAAGCACATATATGCTCTCACATACAAGTATTAAGAGTGTTTTGCCACAAACCCTTATGTAAGACAGGTGATTTTGCCTGTGTGTGTTTGTGACCATGTTTTATTTGTTTCTCTAACTCCCTTTAACTCCTCTATCTCTCCTCCATCTCTCCTCCGCCCTCAGGCCCACTTCTCCACCTGCGCCTTTAACGTGATCCCCTGCCCAAATCGCTGCGCCATCAAGCTGACGCGCCGCGACCTGCCTGAGCACCTGCAGCACGACTGCCCCAAGCGGAAGGTCAAGTGCGAGTTCTGTGGCAGCGAGTTCACTGGCGAGGCCTATGAGGTAAAGCCCTATAACGAGGATGTGTCTATCTTTGTCCATCTAACTCTGTCCGTCTCTCTCCCATTCTCTCTCTGTCTGTCTGTCTGTCTGTCTGTCTGTCTGTCTGTCTGTCTGTCTGTCTTCATCTTCAGTTGCTCATTTAGGGGCCTGTTTTACAGTTTTTGTATTCCCTCTTTAGACATGTAGTTTTATCTGTGTAAGGATTTCATACTGTACTTTTTGGCTGTGTGTGTGTGTGTGTGTGTGTGTGTAGTAAAAGGAAAGTAAATAGACCTATGATTTTATATTGAATGTGAAAACAAAAACAGACACACACACACCCATTCTCAGTTTGTCTGGCTTTGGTTTCATATTGGAAGGCTACAGCGAGCTCATTGACCCGTTCAGATCGATTTGTTTGTGCTAAAAATCTTTGCTGTGTTCCAACACCCTTAAGCAAACCAGGGGCCTGAGTTTGTCCTCTAAATTATATTTTCCAGTCTCGCACTCACTCACACACCCATACACTCCCATGAATAGCAGACTTGTTACTGTATGTTGACTTCAGGAAGTGCCGTACAAAGTCCCTTTATGGGCACACAGTCAGTCCACTGGTGTGAATGAAAAGGCTGAACTGTAAGCTGCCCTCATGATGGGTTGGTGTCTGGGGTCGAGAGAAGAGAGAGAGATGGAGAGAGGGAGAGGGAGAGAGGGGGACTTGTAGAAAGAGAGAGGGAGAGGGAAAGAGAAAGTGAGGGACTTGTAGGGAGAGGGAGAGGGAGAGGGGGAGGAGAGGGGGAGGAGAGGGGGAGGAGAGGGGGAGGGGGAGGGGGAGACTTGTAGAAAGAGAGTGCCCCAGGATGGGATGCCCAAACCCCAGTGTTGTTTCTTAATCAGTGTCCCCTCCTACATTTATATGCTCTTTGACTCATTATACAGGCCATAAGCAGCACCCTCATGTCACCACAGGCTCTCTGTAACAGCAGTCTTCCTTTGTGCTTATTTCAAGAGCAGCTTGTTAAAGTGCCACAGTCAAGATAAACAGACATAGTTGTGTGAACAATTTGAAGCGGGGTCCGTTTTATAGCTATGAATAAAAACAGCAACGGGAAAAAAAGCAAAGATGGTGTTTTTTTTCTCTAGTGTGGATATTGCTGAACTCTGACTGATGATCTGGTCCCTCTCTGTCCCTGTTTGTCTCTCTTCCTTGTCTGTCTCGCTCCCCTCCCCTTTTCCCCTTCTCCTCTTTCTCTCTCCTCTCTGTTGTCCCTCCATCTCCCCTCTCCTCTTTCTCTCTCCTCTCTGTTGTCCCTCCATCTCTCCTGTCCTCACGCAGAACCACACGGGCATCTGTCCCCAGGAGAGTGTGTACTGTGAGAATAAGTGTGGCGCCCGTATGATGCGCAGGCTGCTACCCCAGCACAGCATGGCCGAGTGCCCCAAACGCACGCAGCCCTGCAAGTACTGCGGAAAGGAGTTTGTCTTCGACACCATCCAGGTGAGTCTCGCCAGTCCATGCCGTGCCATTGCCAGACTTTGCCACACCAAACTCCCTCTGGCCGACACAGAGCGGTCCTAGACACAGCTCTTTTGCCTACCTACAAATAGTGCGGCCCCTTTACCCCGAATCTTAGTTACTGAGCGGATGCTGCACAGCGAAGGTTAGAAATACTGGTATTGGTGGTCTCTTGTTGTGGAGCATCTTGATCTTGAGGTTGCCATTATAGCATAGCATTGTAGCATTGTATCATAATAATAATGCACCTACTTGTAGCCTAGAAGTTTCTATGATGACGTCTCAAACACATATAACTTCTTTGAGGAGTCTGGTGGTGTTTGTGTTCCTTTCTGTGGCTGCACACAGACTTCAGCAGAAGGGAATGTACCCAGTGTAGGAGGGGTTTGAGGTGCTAGTGCGCCCGACCCTCTGTGCGTGCGCGTGTGCCTGCGTGTGTGTGCGTGTTAGAGTGTGTCAGCGTTCCCTCACAGCGGTTGGTGGGTGGGTGATGATGGTTCAGGGCAGTGCGAGTGAGGTGGCACAAGGCAGAGGCGGGCATGATGGCGGCTCTCATGAGCCTGGCCCAGCGAGTGCCATGCCAGCCTCCTGCGACTGGTACTAGCACGGCCAACTCCCCACACCCCCGAACTGCACCTGTGCCCAAACTCACACACACTCACACACACACACACACACACACCCACATACTCACTCACACATGCACACACTCTCTCTCTTTCTCTCTCTCACATCTCAAAACAGATAGACACACATACCAAAACACTCTCTTTGCCACATATTCACGCATATGCACAGAGGCACAAATGCTCTCTTACACACACACACACACACAAACTAACATTTGCTCTCAGTCACATATTCACTCACATGCACATAGGCACAAATGCTCTGTCACACTCATACACCCTAACATTCACGCTCACATTAGCACACATTCCTTCACGGGCACATGCACATACACAGGGGCATGCTAACGCACATACACACACACACACACACACACACACACACAGACACACAGAGAGTCCCTGACACCTCGTGGCCTGTGGTGTTCCTGTGAGGAGATCCCTTTCACAGGTTCATGTTGGGGAGTCCTCCTGACTCATAGGTCGCCTCTGCGACCAGGGTTCCCTCTGTGCTTGGCCCTCGTCACCTGTTCTGCTCGCCCACACATTCCGCTGCTGACGGTTCCCCCATTCGCCCCTCAGATGAGCCAGTGGAGTTTCTCAGTGTGGTTGTATTGCAGTAACAACCACACTGAGATTGCATGTTGAGATTATCGATTACATAGCTTGTGTACCTCATTGATTTCTACAGGCTGTTTTACTAATCAAATTGCCTCACGGCTGCTTTATTCATACTGCTGATTTAACCTCAGTGATTCCGTATCACTGTGATCCTGTTTTATTTATAACAAAAGAACTAAACCAACTATGACTCCTCATTGTAAAGCAATCAAACAGTGTGTTAATGTCCAGATACTGCAACCCTGCTCACCTTCCTCTCCCTCTCCTGCCCCCTCCCTACAGAACCACCAGTATCACTGCCCCCGCTTCCCAGTGCAGTGCCCCAACCAGTGTGGCACGCCCAACATCGCCCGTGAGGACCTAGCCAACCACGTGAAGGAGAGCTGCGGCAGCGCCCTGGTCCTCTGCCCCTTCAAGGACGCCGGCTGCAAGCACCGGGTAAGGGCACTCACGGCCACAACACTCACAGAAATAACACTTCAGTTCACATACTTTAGTCGTTTGAACAACAACAACATATCTTAAAAAGGAACACAAGAATTGGTAGCGGGTTAACAGCAAGTGCTTGTGTCACACCAGCTTCATTTCAGTGGTTAAAAAAAAAATAAAAACATTTAATTTGTCCAGTGGATGGAATTCTTTTCGCATGGCTGAATTCCGGTCGGAATGCCAGCTTGTCATGAGTCACACACCCGCAAAACATCTTCACCCCCCCCCCCCCCTTGTGACTGACTCACTGCCCGGATGCCAGGCTGCCAGCTCCACTGCCCACCCTGCTAGTGCCCTCATGTCCCTAAGAGGGGCGAGCACTGACCTGTCCTTCAGGCTCCTGTCCTGGTCATGCTGGGCAGTTGGTGAAGCTAGTGAGCACCAGTGTGAGCAATTAGAGGATGAGGACAGACACTGTATGGACAAATTGAGGCTACTGGAAAACAGACACTTAAGTCAAATCATGAAATCCTGATAGAGTTCCCTACATTGTTATGTGGATTTAAGAAATACATTCTCAAAAAACTGAATTCTTTATTTCACTGACACTTTAAAGTACGAGATGTAAGAATTGCTGTCTTCTTATTGTCATGCGAAGCCTGTCAAGCTCGATTGTTCAGCTTTCCCCTTTTCTGCTCGTAATTGAGCATCTAAAATTAAACTCCGAGCATATCTCCGAAATTACCGGAGCCGCCGCCTTAACTGCTGTCCGGAACAATGACTGTCTTTAAAGAAAACATGCTGGAAATCTGCCTCTGGGGTTCGTTTTAATGAGTCACACTTTTCCGATCTGACAGGGCAGTTTTTTGTTCTATTTTCTGAACACATTAACTCAATGTGAATCGGATATAGACACTGCGTGTGTGTGTGTGTGTGTGTGTGTGTGTGTGTGTGTGTGTGTGTGTGTGTGTGTGTGTGTGTGTGTGTGTGTGTTTGTGTGTCACTAAAGCAGGCTGGTTTCCTGCTTCAAGCAATAGGCTTTGTTCTCCCTTGGAACCGGAGGGAAAAGAGAAAGATGGGGAAGGAGGGAGGAGTGCTGAGTGCATCATTTATGGGGGGCGGCCATGTTTAAATTCATAAAGGCTTCTGCCTGTGCTAGAGAATCTGCTGAAGGCTTTGGCCCACAGTAGTAATGGCCCATACACCCACTCTGCACTCAAGATTTGATGTCCCCAGCTGCTGCTTTCACGGGGACTATCCCCAGCTACTGAGGCTTCTGGGACGTCCTCTCTTCAACTTAAATGGAAATCAGCAGTCAAATTAAATGATTCTCTTTCACAATGATTTTCACTCATAGCGGCTTCAAAGGCATTCCATTAAGTCAGTGCTATGTCATAAAGCTAATTGAATTTCAGTGCTGATGGGTCCATGGTGAGCCATGAATCTCTCATGCACAATGACCAGCCTGCACTCCCCAAAACGCCCTGCTGCTTGCTTGCGTAGCCATATTGGATTGCATATTTATGTTCAGTTTTTTGGGGAGGGAGGAAGGGGGATAGGAGTTTTGTTCCTAAAAATCTGGTCACCTAAGCGTTGTATTGGTTTAGAAGATTCCCACATGGTTTTGTTATAATGTACATCTGGCTCTGTGGGACAGTTGAGACAGTGGGTACAGTTGAGACAACATAACTGAGATCACATCAATTTCCATGTCTTCTCACTCATCTCCATCTATATCTTTCAGTGTCCCAAGATGGCTGATAATTAGCCAACTAGCTGCATTTGGGCCAATTTAGGGGTTCTTGATCGACAGGGAGTCATTTTGGACATCAGCTTGGTTAGCAGCCCTACCCACATTAGTTCCCTTACGCTCTCACTCACACTGTTCTTCTCTTTCTTCCCTCCCTGTCTCTCTTACAGTGTCCCAAGATGGCGATCAGCCGTCACCTGGAGGAGACCACCAAGTCGCACCTGACCATGATGTGCAACCTTGTGGTGCGCCAGCGCCAGGAGCTGCTGGAGCTGCGGCGGGAGGTGGAGGAGCTCTCCATCAGCCATGACGGCGTGCTCATCTGGAAGCTGGCCGACTACTCACGCAAGCTCCAGGAGGCCAAGCTGCGCAACAACCACGAGTTCTTCAGCCCGGCCTTCTACACACACCGCTACGGCTACAAGCTGCAGGTGTCGGCCTTCCTCAACGGCAACGGCAGCGGCGAGGGCACCCACCTGTCCATCTACATCCGCGTGCTCCCCGGCGAGTACGATAACCTGCTGGAGTGGCCCTTCTCCTACAAGGTCACCTTCTCCATCATGGACCAGAGTGACCCATCGCTCTCCAAGCCGCAGCACATCACTGAGACCTTCAACCCAGACCCCAACTGGAAGAACTTCCAGAAGCCCAGCGGGGCCACTGGGGGTGGAGGGGGCGGCAGTCGCGACTCCATGGATGAAAGCATGCTGGGATTCGGCTACCCCAAGTTTATCTCGCACGAGGAGATAAAGAAGCGCAACTACGTCCGCGACAATGCCATCTTCCTCAAAGCCTCCATAGAGATCCCGCAGAAGATCATGACCTGAGCTGTACTTGTTAGGGGGCCACAAAGAAGAACCAGACAATTTGTCAAGTGAAGTCACAAAAGAGTCATATGGACAAGACTGTTTGTTTTATTTTCTTTCTGTTATTTCCAGTGGTGAAGTCTGGACTAGATGTGCTAAAATGCATATACTGTTTTATAGACAGAGCACTACCTTCCCCACTCAGAAGCACTCCTGAAGGACTCGGAGGTCATCTGTGTTGGTTGCGACCAGTTGGAGAAGCTAGTGATTTTTCAAAAAATGTAGGAGATTCGAAGTGGTTGGTCCGCAGAACCATCACTCTGAAACATTTTGTTTTAAAATCGTTATCCTAATTTGGATTTCTTTTTGACACTTTTTTTTTTTCTTTTCAATCTGCATCAAAGCCTTGGGAAAAAAATCAATAGTGCCTAGAGAGAGTTTTTATGTTGTTTTTATTGTCTCTGTGATGCAGATATGAAAAAAAGAACAAATAAACAAACACGAGGCGAAGTGTGGCAAGGAGACCAGGAAGGTCTTTGCACTTAAGCGGAATGTTTGTTAACGCATCTTGTCGAAGCTTTGTGGTTTGACTGAGACGGTCCTAAAGCTTGTGAAGAAAAAGGCTCGAAGATGTTAGGAATTCAACAGGGACACTCAAAACACACTTGCCTTTTTTATTTACACACTCCTCTCTCACCCTCGTGCTCAGTGCCGCAGTTCACGACCTTGTGTTTTCTTTTTCCCCTGTTCGAACATTTTAAGTGAACTAACAGCAACTGTGAAGTAAATAACTTTCTTTGTCTATCCATGTCCCATCACTCTAGCAAGATGACGGAAAGTTCTAGAAAGCCAAACTAATGCCACTCTGTTGTCTTTGTCTAATGACAGATTGAACTCCACGTAGACTCGTAGGACCATATATAATTACTGTTCTTTCGCACCACAATTGCATTTTGAAATCTGTAGCACTTGATCAGAATCTAGGCACACACTTGCTTATCGTTTTGATTAGACACGTCACCGGTTGACCCCATGTTTGAGGCCGTTTGAATTACAGCTGTTCATGTGGGCCTTAATTGAAGAGAAGAAAAGAAACCTCCGTTGGCCTATACGGAGTTTCCTGGGCTTTGATGGCCAAAGGTGCTAATGTAGTCATAGTCATACAGTGTGGGGGGAGTCTGAACACACTCACACACACACACACACACACACACACACACACACACTCACTCTCATCGCCCTGTGTAAAGTAGGACCTACACACGTGAGTGCAGAGATAAAACAAAGCCATTGCGGCAGAGTTTGTTTACATATTGGGAGAGAATTCCAGAGGGTCACTCTTGGCCCATGTTTGATTAGCCAACCCATGTTGTCCTTGACTGTCGACCATAAACGTTTCATATAGTAACGTGTACTTGGAACTCTTGAAACCCCCTTCTGACAGTGGAAGGCAGTGAATGGTGGTGTTGCTGAGGGCTTTTTTTGTCTCTTTCTTTGTCTTTGGAGTGGACAACCTGTCAACCAATGGAACCAAATTTGTTTTTTTTTCTACATGTAAAACTGTGAGCAGTGAATTTGAGCTTTATTTCAGGCTCAATGTGTTTGTTTGTTCTGTTTTCTTTTGTTTGTTTATGTGTTTGTTTGTTTGTTTGTTTGTTTGTTTTCATCTGGCTGGTCTTTGCTGGTATGTTGAAAAGGTGGCCCTCCACTCCATGGACTGGTGGGACTTACGCAGTGAGGTGCTGGTAACCATGGTCACCACTAAAGCAGAGGACTTTAAAGGATTCTAGAAAAGGAGTGGGGGGAGGGAGCCTGACGAAAGATAGCTGTCTGTGTCGCCCAATCAGATTACAGATGGACTGGTGGCAGAGTTTTGTTAATAGATATTATAAATAATTATATAATATATGTGAATACTAACAGTTTGGGGGCAGGGGGAGGGGTGGTGTTTAAGAGGAGAGACAAGGCAGAAGCACATGAGGTGTTTTTTTTTTTTTTTTACTTGACAAGGAAAAGTCTGGGGATTTTGATCATGCAATGATACCAGCCAATATTTTACAACAATTTTATGACAAACTGAGATTTCTTTTAGTTTTTTTTGTCTTTCTTTTTGTAAGATACTGTATTTTGCAGATGTTTTATACAACGTGTCTTTGAAGTGGAGAGTTCTGGAGAAGGTGGAGGGGAGGTTGCGGTCCTAAGGGACTTTAAGTGATCTCCTGTACGAAGTGTCATCTCTCAGTGCGGACGCTTGGGCTTGATTTTCATGTTTTCTCCTTCATTTGGTCTGATTTTGGGGATTTCAGATACTCCGATGTTTCTGTCTGTATTATTTCCTCTTGAAAAGTATTTATTTGAAAGAGCCATCGCCTAAGCTTGATTTGAAGCGATTGGCCCTCAGAAGAGAAGAGAGAGAAAAAAAAGAAAAAAGTGTTTTTAAAAAATGTCAACTCATGGTTGCTTGTAAAATTACCCTTAAGATAATAAAATACAGTCAATACAAAGTCGTTGTGCTGATGCTCTTTATAAACACATTTGCATGGCTCACCAGTCTGTGTGGCATATGTGGACCCGATGCTCATTGACCCTGTAGTTTTTGTGACGCTAGTTTTGGTCACATAACCCCCCCCCCCCCCCCCCCCCCACACACACCTCTCTCTATCTCTCTCTCTCCCCCCCCCTCTCTCTCTGTCACAGCGTGAGAATGCCATCCCCCACAAATATTTACAGTCACTGTTGAATACTCCCTGTTTACATTCACACACTAGTATTTTGTGTGGAGACACGCAAGGCAACCAGGAACACCCCATCGGTGGTGTCAATAAATACATAGCTTCGCTGACACATAGCGCAAATATGCATTACTCTGCATCACTGAAACTGAGCATTCTAACACTTGGAGAGGAGAATGAACAGCGAACGAGCACTGGAAGTGGAGAAAGAAGAGGTTTGAACTGTGATGCTTCTCAGCTAGAGGAGTCCTACTGCCTTGCTGCCCTTTGAGGATACACAGTTCCCTTTGTGGCTGTGTGGAAGGGGGGAAACTCTCATTGAGATTCTGGCCCGAGTCAGCAGAATGGCTAGCCAGCTCTACTCCAGAACGTGAATTGACTCAGCTCTTTGTTTTGCTTTGTCTGGTCAGTTAAGGAGGCAAAAAGCTACACAGAAAAGCAACACTTTTCAACACACACACACACACACACACACACACACACACACACACACACACATACTGTGTTTAAATACCCAGGGACGTGGGGGAGTGAGGGAGAGTGGGAGAGAGGAAAGAAAG